>NW_020955033.1:36505613-36611412 GCF_900497805.2 Vombatus ursinus
TGTCTCAAAATATATTTAAATATATTGTTGAAGGCTGGATGTTGAACAGCATTTAACATGAACTTTCATAGTGTTGTATCTATGTTAAAACATTTTTTGTGTTTACCTAATGTAGTGTATTTCCAGTTTTGGAGCCACAGAATTCTTAATTAACAAATACTGTTGTTTCTACGATTTTCCTCTGTAAACTTATGAAATATTTTTATCACTCAACTTCTAGACCTCTCTTTAGAATTTAAAGTAACATTTAGGGATTGTATGTTTTTCCAGATTGCTATTTACCACATACATTCCCTTTTCTCACTCATAGTTAGAATAAGGTATGGAACTTGACTCAATTGATAATGCTTTCTGACTAATAACATCCTTAAAGCATGTTAAAACATTTAAAGTGAGGATGTAGTTTGTGATTACAGGTTCACATCATTGTCCATAAGCAAAATATCAGTTTTAAATATGCCCAAAGTCATCCTTATCTGATCTCCATTTTGTACCTGTTATTTGATTGTTTCTGGGCAGCTCAAAATTCTGGTTCTTAACTAATGGTCCCTGCTCTGGCTTAGATCAAAGTCATTCCGGGAAACCTTAGGTAGAGTTCAGTGTAATTATACCTTCAAAATGCAAAGCATTTTTTCTACACTTAGCACAGAAGTAACTGAGTTACATTCTTAGAGTTTTCAAAGAGCATACTTCAGTCAGTAATCTTTCATTATTTCTTGTATACTTCAGTGATAGAAATGCAGTGATATTGAGTGTTGACTTTGCTTACCAGTGCTCTTAAAATAATCAGCTTTCTTGCTCACAAGTATGAATGTAAATGTCTCATTTTTTAATGAGCATTGCCTTTTATTTCATCACTCAATAGATCTCATTTCAATCAATTGGTTTCTTTTCTCAGTTTAAAACAAAGTCCAGTTGAGGAAATCTTAAGATCATTAGCTATTTCTAGACCTTTTTCAAGTGTGTTTTCGGAATATATTGAGTGAATACCTTTTGGTTTATCTTAATTTAAAAAAAATAAGTCTTTGACTAGCTGGACTTTTTCTTTAAAAAAAAAATGTCAGTTTGTCATATTCTTCATTTCCCGCCGTGTGCTTTTTTTCTTTTCTTCTGTCTCTTCTCATTCTATAGATTCAGATCCAGGACATACAAGTGAAAATTGGGGGGAGAGACTAATATCTTCTTACAGGACATATTCAGGTAATTAGATTATCAGGTGTTCCTCCTTCAGTCAGTGGTTTTTGTCATATTTACTATTAATAATTGTTACTACAAACTAATTCAAAACCAGTCATTTCTAAGAAAGATGAAGGGATCCATTTAATTAAAGTAGTGAAACCTTATGAGTAACAATACCTTTCTAAAGCAAACTTGAATATTCTAAAATTTTTCAAGTTTTCATTAACCAGAAATTTGCATGCTTTCACAGGTAGCATGGAGACATATTCCAGATGCCATACACATGACAAATGACTCTGGTTTTCCTTCTTATCATATATTTTCAAAAGCAATATGGTGGCTTTATTGTATATGATAATGTGTATTTTCTGTAGGATAGTTACAAATGAGGGCAGATAAGTTCCAATAAATTTGACCTTTTCATTGCTCTTTTTTTCAGTCATTAACTCTGCTAAGTCAGCTGTAACTTGCCCTCATCTATCTAAGTTTTGAAAAGATAATTAGGGTCCTTTCTTCATTATAATTAGAGTTCTCCAGTCATATTACCTAGCATCTTATATGTTTGCACCAGTTTTAAAGGAAAACAAAATAACAGAATGGAGAAATGTTCTTTATAAAGTATGTTGGAATGTCTTTTCTTCTGTTGTAGCTGTATTTCATGTAAGTGTAGAGAGTATTTTACCATAGCTTATGCCAAAAGAATACAAAATAATGCAGGGGTACTATAATACTTTTAAAGATAAACCTTAAATGTATCCTTAAATACATAAAGACTGATCTTTTGAGTACTTTGTTTTATTTAGTATTCCTATCTGGGGTAGAAGATTCTTTTTTTATAATGTTCTAGTGTACTTAATCCCTAATAACTCAAGTGCCATATTTTACAATACAAAGTGGCTAACAAAAAAAATTGATAGTAACCTCCTATTATTATAAAGGAGTAATTAAACAGTCAAAAATAACTCCTGAAAAAACAACTGAATCTATATAGCATTATTCTGAATATGTTAATTTATTGTCACTGAAGTCACAAATGCATTTGACCTTAGTCATCTATGCCCTGTGGTTTCCAGTGTAACAGGAACATATTTGATAGCTGTCGCAGAATAGGAACCAACATAGTTTTCTCCTTGAGATTATTCATTTGTGAACTGGTTCTAGAGCAAAGACCTTTGTCTGCCCACAGAAGTTTGAAAATTAAGTGTCCGCCCACATACATATATATATATGTTTGAAAAAATATCAGTTAATAAACATCTATTAAGCACCTACTATGTTCCAGGCACTGTGCTAAGTGATAAAGATAAAAAAGAAAGACTCAAGAGAGGGCCTGCCCTCAAGGAACTCACAGTCTAATGAGGGAGACAACATGTAAACAACAATGTACAAACAAACTTATACTCACAAAGGATACATTGGAAATAATCAACAGGAAAGGCAGTAGAATTCCAGAGCATTGAGAAAGATTTCCTGTAGAAGATTGTGTTTTATCTAGGACTTGAAGCCAGAGAATCCAAGAGGTAGAAATGAGGAGGGGAGAACATTTTGGGCATGAGGGACAGCCAGTGAAAGTGGCCAGAGTCAAGAGATGGAGTTTCGTCGTCTAGAAATAGCAAGGAAGCCAGTATCACTAAATCACAGAGGGAAAAGAGAGAGCAAGGTAGGACACAAGAAATATAGGGAGGGCATGCTGCTCCCTTTGAAGTTTTGAGCCTTCCCTCTATGTAAAATAACTATCTATTTCAATAGAAAACAACATTTTCAGACATTAAAAGTATATGTTATTAAGAGAGTAACAGGAACTGCCAGTAAGTGCCCAACCCTTATGAGTATACACAGAATGTTTGGCCTGATAAACTCCTCAACGTGGATTTTGGAGCATATACAGGTATTTGGTAACTGTCTTTGATCTACTTGCTGTGTGTCTTTTTGATTGGTTGCTGAGCCAGAACTGGGTATGTATATATAAAAGACTCCTGCAAAAGGCAGGAGTGAAAGGCTATGGAGTGAAGCAAATAAGCTGCTTTGAGTGCAGAAAGGGCCTTAGTCCTCTCTCACCTGGGGCCAAGGCCTTGAGCACCAAGCCTTCCTGGGCAACATGAAACTATGTGAAATATGGCCTAGGTCTGGGTGAGAGAAATTTAAGGCCCCCCTCTCTCCCAGAAGTACACAGCAGCTTGTCCTCTTCACTTTAATAACACAACCAGATAAGAAAAAGGTTTATTTCCCCTCCCTCTTTCCCTTCCTACCTGTGATTTTGTATACACACCAATGACTGAGCAGCCAATCAAAAAGGCACATGGAAAGTGGACTGGAAATAGTCATAGAATACATCTTCATGCTCCAAAGTCTGCATAAGCAATTACGTCAGGACCAGCATTCTATGCTTACTAATAAGGGCTGAGATTTCAATGGCCAAGAAGTAATATTTAAAACTGTCTCTTCTACTCTAGACAGCTACACAGCCTGCATACCTCTGATCCTGGCTTTGAATGTGTTCCAAAGAAGAAAACTTCTATCCTTTAAATCCCCTGCTTGACTATGATAGAACATCGTACTGTTTTTTTGGAGGGTGGGGTGAGAAAAGGGGAGATGAGAATTGGTAAGAAGGATTGGAGGTGGAGGTGGCTCAGCAATCCAAGACTGGGATTTTCTTTACTTCTGAACCTGCATCTACAAAAAGATATTGGAAGAGCTACAAAGTTCATTTCTCTATAGTTGTCTTTGAAGAGTTAAGTGAATCTTTTGGATTTTTTTGAAGTCTTAAAGACTTCTGGAAGGCTCAGGGGAAAAATACTTTTAGTTATTTGGCATTTTATGACAAACTACCCATTCATCAATGTGCCTAGATTGATAATCTGAAAATGTATTAACTGCAGTATTGAGGGTAGATGTTACATTTTTATACATACCTGACCTATTCAAAAGGCTGGTACCTACATGTTTCAGTACTTGGAACTTCTGAATCTAATTTTTTTCCCCTCCTCTGTAAGAGAGTATATTGGCTTTTGAGTTGAAAATCATGAAGGGAAACATTATTAGACTCACAAAAGACATATTGAAAATAGTCCAGGGGCAGCTAGGTGGTGCAGTGGATAGAGCACCAGCCCTGGAGTCAGGAGGACCTGAGTATGAATCTGACTTCAGACACAACACTCACTAGCTCTGTGACTCTGGGCAAGTCATTTAACCCCAGTTGCCTCACACACACACAAAAAGTCCAAATCCTTTGGAGTACTATAAAGTTGAAAAAGCACATTTTAGGATATAATATTTTAATGATCTTCTTACATCTAGTAGTAATGACAGGTATTATAATATTGTATCTGCAAATTGTTGTGATAATTTTGAGGCAGCTAGGTAACTCAGTGGATAAAACACCAGGCCTGAAGTCAGGAAGTCCTGAGGTCAAATACAGCTTTGGACACTTAATAGCTGTGTGACCATGGGCAAGTCACTTAACTTCTTTTGTCCTTAATTTCCTCATCTGTAAAATGAGGATAATAATTACACTTACTTTTCAGGGTTGTTGTGAGGACCAAACAAGGAATAATTGTAAAGCACTTAACACAGTGCTTGGCACATAGTACTGTTTGTGTTAGTTATTGTCATTTTTATTATTAGATACTTCTCAACATGTTATCTAGATACTTTTTACATGTTTTTTTTAACTTCCATCACCAGAATTTTATTAGTGCCTGTTATGTGCTAATTACTAGAAATGCATTACTGCCCAAAAAATATTAAAGCAGATAAATTGTAAAAACCAATAACCAAATGAAGGAAAAATATAGAATTCAAGTGAATGCTAGGAATATTTTCTCTCCTGCTATATAGTCTTCTACTTCATATGTACCCCTGATACATCAAATATAGAATATTGAAGCCAAGCAGGACTCTAAAGATCATTCATGAGAATTTGAATTTGTGCTTGAATATGTGCTACATTCCCATTAAATTGTGTTCTATTTTCCAAAATCTGTATTTTTATTTTAAAAACATTTTACAAAAGAAATTTCATTCATCAAGCAAATATATGTCATTTTGAAAAAGAGAAAATAAAATCAGAAAGTATTGATATGATTAAAGGCCTTTAAAGGAAATATTAAACCTTTTTTTAAAAAATTGCTACTTACTAGATTTTACTTCAAATAAAACATAAATTGTTGATAACGTGATGATACCTTACATAACTAATTTTGATTATGTTAATGACATAACAATAAATTAATTACATTTCCTTAAATTTAAGTTCATTAGCATTGAAACTTATTACAAAGGCATATATATTATTTATGTTCCTTAATAGTAGTTAAGTGACAAAGGCATTAGCAAAATTACTGGAAAAATTGTTCAGATTCAAAGAAAGTTATCTGATACCATGATTGTAAAATAATTTGTTTAGTATTTTTCAGAGTAGTTTTATTAATGATCTCAGAATTAGGATAAATAGTCACTGATCATTTTTTAAGCACCTATTATATACCAGGCACTATGCTGTGCACTGGGGATACAAAAAGAGTCAAAAGACAATTCCTGATTTCAAGAAGTTCCAATCTAATGAGAGAGACAACAAACAAATATATTCTAACAGGCTATGTACAGATACATTGGAAATATAAACTAGGAATTTATCATTTGCACTAAATTTTTTTTTAAATGGTACAAGGATTTTAGAAATAGAAGAAATGAGAAACATTGAACAGGAATTGAAGATGTATTTAATTTTTACAGACTTAAGGTAATTGAACCTTAATAATAAGGAATATTTTTAGAAGAAAATTATATCAAGACACATTTAAATGATTAATGAGTTTGGGCCACTGTCCCTTGGCTAATTGGTTCTGGGATCTGGGAGACCCACCAGTCTTTCTAGGCTAGTAGAATTTCATTCCATAGCACTCTAATCTACTAAATCGTACATTGGAAGAATTAATGTGATCCTTTAAGTGTTTAACTTAGTCTTGAGGAGTAGCTCAGTGATCAATAACATCAAACTAAGTACTCACTGACATGAAAACAAAGTTATAATATTTGAAAATACTTAGGGAACTGAGACTAATGAGGATGAAGTAGTTCCATAGATATATAGAATTAGCTCCTGTGGCTGTAGAGATGGGATTGAGAACAAGTGCAAATACAATACATTTTGGAATAAACAGAAGTAGGACCCAAGTCCAGTTTAGATCTAGGCACTAGCTAATGATGAAATGCCAGATATGTCTGATATGAGTCAAAATACAGGCAGAGTTACAGGAAAAGGTATCAGGTAAGGTATGATCAATTACAGGGAGAGTCACAATGTGGTTCATGATGAAGAGATGAAGGAATCAGAAATGGAAGACTGAGGCTGTGCAGGGTGAACAAATTATTTTAACAGCTTTTTCTTAGGTGGTGGGATAGTCCTACCCTGATATTAGTACACTGCCCAGTTCTTCAATAAACAAAAATACCTTTAGAGCCTCAAAATCTGGTAGGCTTATAACAGCTGCTTTACCACAGGTATCTTGTAAGCAGAAAAATATTCTTAGGACAGATGATAGGCTCCCTACACTACTAAGTTATAATGATTTTCTTTTTCTTTCACTCTTTCACTCTCATCCCCATCAGGTTCCTTATTTCTAGTCTTATTTATCCAAGGTAAACAATACCTTTCCAGAATCCTATCATGTTTGATCTGGAAAACACCTTAATGATCATCTCATACAGGCCCAGAGAAGTAGGGAGATTATCTTATTTGCACCATTACACAATTAAACTCTGGCACCAAATCTCATACTCTTTCTAATAAATCATATTTCTTCTTCCCTTTCCCCAATCCCACACACAGTACCTTTTCCCTGGCAAAGTGGTGATGGACCTTGGCTTACTGGGATCTTTTCACTCGAAGGTCTGAAACAACCTCAGGGTACATAGTTAGCAGGCTTCTAGCTCTATTTCTTGGATCTGTAATCCTTCAAGTATAGAAGGTACCAAAACCTTTTCTTTTGCTATTGAAATATAGAAAGATTTATATTTCATACTTGAATCACTTTGCACCTTGGCCTACTATAGGGGAAAGAATCATAATCATGGGGCATAGAAGATGAGGCCAACCTAGTCAAGACAAGGAGGGGTCAGTATGTTGAGCAAAATCAGTAAGTGGGTATCCCCAGAGGATAGAAAACTGCTGCCCACACTTCCTCAGAAGAAAGGTAGTATTGGGGGCAGCTAGGTAGCGCAGTAGATAGAGCACTGACCCTAGAGTCAGGAGGGCCTGAGTTCAAATCCGGCCTCAGACACATGATACTCACTAGCTGTGTGACCTTGGGCAAGTCACTTAATCCCAATTGCCTCGCCAAAAAGCAAAAAAAAAAAAAAGAAAAGTAGTATTAACCAGTATACACTTCCAAATCCTTTCCCTGTCTTGTGTTTGGAATTTTTTCCCCTCACTAGATGGACTCTCTGACTGTCTCCAATGTCAAAGTGGCTCTTGATTCAGAAAGTTAAACACTTCCAAGACTTGGTTCTAAAAGCCTTGTAGGACCTAGAACTTCCAAGAGAACCCCTCTGCCCCCCCAAAAATCTTTTTTTTTGAGCAGCCCCATGTATTTGTTACTATTCAGAACAGGTTTCTTGGAAATGTCCTTGTCCTTGAAAATTTTTGGACTTCTATGAATATTAGCTGGAGAGTACCACTCAAACAGAAAGAATCTGGAACCTTTACCTAAGACATTCTGTAATCTATACTGAGCTATCAATTGATAATTGCAATCTTAGAACACCCTGGGACTTTCTGTAGTTATTTTTCATGGTGAGAACTGTCTAAAATGTCTTGAATTCCTTGTTTATGAAAACATGGAAGAGCTTTATTAGATCAACCAAAATAGCTGTGAAATTATAGGGTTATCACATTCAAAGAAAAATATAATGTGTGTGGGGGGCTTGATAGGACAACAGTTAAGGGGAAAGATTATAGATTATCAAAAGCAAGGAAGATTAAATTGTGTAAAATTAAGAAATGAGGAAAGAAACTATTATTTAAGGCTGTTAAAATTTGATAGAATAAATCATTAAAATGCAAAATGCTCTCAGAATTAGTAATTTAGCTAATATATTCTGCCTGTGAACTCTAAACAAAGTTAAAAATCTTTAAGAAGCATTAAGTTCAAAAGATGCTTTATTCTCTAATTAGGGAGTTCTATATTAAAGTGTACTTTGAACTCATATATAAAAAAGGTCCTTCCAAAAGTTCAAACAGAAGTTTGCATTTCTTATGCATGTGTACAGGGTTTTCCAAAAATCTCAGTGCAGTTTTAAACTTTAATAGTTTAAATACTTTTTAAAGGTTCACTAATCCTTTTTCTTTGAATGCTTAACTTTCATAATCATGCATATGTATTAATATTTCCAGAGAAAGAAGGCCCAGAGAAGAAGAAAACCAAAAAAGAGTCTGGAAATAAGAAATCAACACCTGTTAGCATTCTTTTTGGTTACCCTTTATCTGAACGCAAACAGATGGCCCTTGTAATGCAGATGACAGCAAGAGACAACAGTCCAGGTGAGGACTTTAAATTCCTATAAATTATTCCTTTGGTTTTCCTCGGTAATACAATCCAAAGTTTACGCATTAAAATAAAAACTTTAAATATATGAACCTTTTCTTGCAATTGCTTTTAGCATTTTGAAATTAGTGCATATATTTATTAATATTGTTTTTGTAGTCATGTTTTTATATTTTTAAAGATTAAGTAACTTCTAAGAATTCTGAGAGGTTATGCTTTTATATTAATGTACTATCAGTAGTAGTAGAGTAAGAAAATTTCAATGATTTTCTTTCACTAGTTCATGAAAATGTTGTGTAATTTTTCCTATAAATACCTCAGATTTTTTAAAAGCTTTCATAAAATCATTTCTAAATTTGAAAATTTCCATCCTTCAGTTCATTGGCTTCCTACTAATGCTATCTTGAAAAAGAAACATAATTCATTTTTTCTATTAATTCCTTAATAATATACTATACCAATATTCTTTGTACTTTAAACCTTATAATCAAATCAGAATATACAATTCTTAGGAGTCCAGTTTACTGTCATTTCTAACAGTATGAGTATACTTACAAATTAATCATCTTTTAATCAAATCAGATGACAGCTTAATTTCATATCAGCACTTCTATGGATCCATTGTGAATATGTCCTTCAAGTGGTAGAGATTATACAATCCATACATGACAGTTCCCCTTGTGTAATTTTTGTCTGGATTCTTTCATAGACTCTTCCACAGACAGTTTACTCTGTGTTCCAGAGATTATCCCCTCAGTCTCAGAAGAAGAGACAATGCCCAGGACAGAGCTCTGGAGTACATTTTCTGAGAGACAGCATAGATTGGGGAATAATGATCTGAGCATGGAATTAGAAAGACTTGTGTTCCAATGCTGCCTTAGGTACTTTCTAGATATGCATGCATAGACTAGTCATCCTCTTGAAGCCTCTGTTTTCCTATCTGTAGTTGGGGACAATAGCAGATACAGTACCTTATTCATAATGTCATTGTGCGGCTTAAGTGAAATAATGTGTATATAAAGTTTATTGAAAACTTTAAAGCACTGTGTGAATGTCCAAGAAGCAGTATGGCATCATGGACAGAGACCTGGACTTGGTACCCAGGAAACCCTAGTTCAAGTTCTTCTACTGACACATTCCAGCTTTATGACCCAGGAGGAAATACCAAGCAGGCAGTTCAAGAAAGGACTGGAGTGAAGACTGGATATGAAGATTTAGGAGTCATCTGCATGGAGATGAAATTGAATGCTTGAGAAGCACGTGTAGAGAAGCATGTGAGAAGCATGAGCTGAGAAGACAGTGTAAAGAAAGAAGAGGAGAGAACACTCAGGACAGAGCCCTGGAGTATACCTAGGCATAAAGGAAAGGATATAGCTGATGAGGCTGCAAAGGAAATCTGGATAGGAAGATATCCAGAAGTGATAGTAGTATAAAAATCCAGGGAGAAAAAAGTGTTCAGAAGGAGGGGATTGTCAACAGCATGAACTGCTACACAGAGATCCAGAAGGATGAAGACTGAGGAAAGGCCAATAGATTTAGCAATTTGAAGATCGTCGGTAGATTGCTTCAGAGTCTTTTCACAGTTAACTGTGGTTGCCTTTGTCATCCTAATATATGCACAAAACAACATTTCTGAAAACATCGTGCTAGGAGCAAGCACACAACCTTGCTTCACCCCATTGGTGACTGGGAAAGTACAAAAGCATCATCTATTATCCAGAACCCAGGCAAGCATGCCATCATAAAATTGATGTAGAATACTGATGAACTCCTCTGGGCAACCCAATTTTGACATAATTTTCCACAAACCCTCACTACTGACAGTATTAAAGGCCTTTGTCACATTAACGAACATTGTATACAGACTTCTGTTCTTTTCTTGGCATTTCTCCTAGAGTTGTCTAGCAGCAAACACCAGATCATCCATTCCTCAGCCCTTTCTGAAGCCACACTGGCTCTTAGGTAGATGACCATCTTCTAGGCGAAAGATGAGCCTATTAAGGAAGATTCTAACAAGAATCTTGCCAACATCGACTAAGAGAGAGACCCCCTTGTGATTGTCACAGGACAATTTATTTCCTTTACCTTTATAGAGATGGGCAGTGGAAGCATCCTTAAACTCTTGGAGGATAGCCACCTCTTGCCATAAAACCTGGAAAATTTCAAAAAACTTTTGTATGAGCAGCGAACCCCCCACTTTCTAAATCTCAGCTGGAATAGAATCAGCACCAGGCACTTTGCCACGTGAGAGGAGCCTAATGGCTCAAAATACTGACTGCTCCTTGTCTTGACTAGGTTGACCTCTTCTTCAATTGGAAACTTGGCTAGAAAGGGATTGACTTTAACCTGAGGTATAGGGTCAGTGGCTTCTGAATTGGGTCAGTTACCACACTGATGGTAAATTATTTAACTTGAAAAGGCTGCAAGCCAAGATTAAAGTGGAGAGAGAATTGGGGCGTGATTTTTTGTTGTCAGATGATTATGTACTCATTGCAGCCTATAAAGCTGAGATACAACAAAGTATGGATTGATTTTCTGCTGCTGTACTAATTTTAGCCTAACAATTAACACCAAAAAAACAGGTTCTCTACCAGCCAGCACCACACCATCCATATGTGAAACCATCAGTTGCAGCAAATTGAGAAATATTGAATTCTGTGGATAAGTTCACCTACCTTGTCAGTATATTTTCCAGGTATATACACATAGATGGTGAGGTTGATGCATGCATTGCCATAGCTAACTCAGTGTTTGGGAAGCTCTGAAGGAGAAGTGTGGGAGGTAAGAGGTATTAGACTGCCTACCAAACTGAAGGTCTACTGACCTCATTATTGTATGCCTATGAAACCTGGACAGTAGACCAGTACCATGCCAGGAAACTTAATCACTTCCATTTGAATTGTCTTAAGAAGATTCTGTCTGGCAAAATAAGGTACCAGACACTGAAATCCTTTCTTTAGCTAAACAGCCAGCCATTCAAACTCTACCACAGAGAGCTGATTGACTTGTCACATTGTTTGAATGCCAAACGTGCATTGGCCTAAAAGCCCTTTTACAGAGAACTCATGCAAGGCAAGCATTCACCTGGAGGTCAGAAGACATGCTACAAGGACATTCTCAAGGCTTCTCTAAAGAACTTTGGAATTGATTGTGCGACATGGGAGAAACTTACAAAGGACCAACCAGCCCAAAGTGCCCACATCAAAGAAGGTGCTGTGCACTATGAGTGAAGCAGAAGTAGCTCAAAAGAAACATGAGATGCACAAATTTAGAGACATCTCCCCTCCAAATGTTCACGTGGACTATTTGTGCCCATACAAGTCTTCCAAGCTCATATTGATTTAATCAGCCACAGTCAGACACACTGTACCTTGACTCCAACATAGTGATGTCATTTTAGTTCTCTTCAAGAATGAAGGACAACAGTATGCACAAGAAACCATTAGAGGAGACTCTTTAAAGTAGTATTTTGCCCTGCTATTAAATGCTTCTTTTTTTCTAGTTAGTAAATATCATGGGATCTTGGATTCTCTATGATTTTCAGGTACTTGCATGATTCTAAAGGTCTGCTGTAAAAAAATATCCTGTACTACGAGCTGTTCCCCCATAGATAAGTAATCAAAGAATTTGACAAGGTAATTTTGAAAAGAACTGTCAACAACCATAGAAAAATATGTTCTAGATCAGTATTAATAGTGATTCAGTTTAAAACAACTCTGAAGTTTCACCTTACATCCATCAAATGAAGATCAATAAATCAAAGTATTTATCAAGCACCTACTAATTGCCAGGAGCTGTGCTTAGGCACTGGGGATACAAGGAAAAAGAATAAAACAAGCTGTACTTGTAATGAGTGTACGTTCTAATGGGGAGGAAACAAGTACATATAAAAACATATACAACATGTGGTGGTAGTTGTATAAGTAGAAAGAATGGGTCAGATGCAAGAGATGTGAAGGTAGAAACAGCAAGTGTTGGCAACTTATAGATAATATAGAGTGAGGAAAAGTCCAAGATAAATAATACTGAGGCTATGAAACCTGGGAGACTAGAAGAATGATGGTGTCTTGGAGAGATATAGGGAAGTTTCGGGGGGGGAATAAAGAAAAAAACAAAAAATAGAGAAGTTTGGATGACGAGAGAGTTTGAAGGCAAGATAAATTCAATTTTGGATATGTTGAGTTCAAGATAATCTCTGGGACATCCAGTTTGGAATGTCCAGTGGACAAGACCGAGTTTAGGAAAGAGAATGAAGTTGGATATATAGATCTGAGAGTTGTCTGCAGAGATAATAGTAGCTAATGAGGCTACTAACTAAGAAAGAATAAAGAGGAAGAGGAAAAGATATTCTGGAACAGAACCTTGAGAAATTCCCATAGTCAGTAGGTGTGATATAGATAATGAGCTAGCAAAGAAGACTAAGGAGGTCATATAGTTAGGAAACAAACCCAAAGAGGAAAGTGTCTCCAGGAGAAGAGGATGGTCAGTAGTGTCAAATGTAGCAGAGAAATCAAGAAGAATGAGGACTGAAAAAAGACCATTGGATCTGGCAGTTAAGGGAACATTGGTATATCATTGCAACACATGTGTTCCATACACTGCAGTTACCTTCATTATGGTCTTTTTGCTTATTTTTATCATGAGCATTATAAGACAAAATAAAGTGGCCCATGAAATTGGTAAATCATAAAAATAAATTTAATAGGAATAAAAGTAACATCTTAGATGTTACTGAGGCAGAGGTTAAATTAACCTGTTCCATAGCCAGTAAGTGTCTGAAGCTAGATCTGAGCTCAGATCTTTCTGACACCAGGCCCAGTACTCTACACATTGTGCCACCCAGCTTCCTACAAGTATAAGAAAACAGCAGTGTTTCTAGACAGTTTCTCTGAAAAAAGATCTCACCGAGCTCCATATGAATCTTCAGTGTGATATGGCAACCAAGAAAGTTAATAGTCTTTGCATTTAGAAAAGTGTAATGCCCGGGAGTAGAGAGATGATCCTACTTTGCTTTGTCCCAGTCAGACTGCAGATCTTTTTTTTTTTTAAGTTCTGGATATCACAAACATTGATAAGCTGGAGAACAACCGAAATTAAAAGGTCCTAGAAATCTTTGTCACGTGAGGATGAATTGAGAGAAATGAGGGTGGAAAGAGCCAAGATGTCAGAGTAGCAGAAAAAGTAAAACTGAGCTCTTCCATAATAATCACAGGGAGTCATTTTTCTAGTACAGTTTAGCAAAAGGAGATAGAGAGCTCTGCTGGCACTAGGGACCAAGCTTTCAAACTGGCTGATAGTGGCTGAGCCTAGCAGCAGTCTACTGGAATTCCAGTCAGGAATGATTGCATAGATAGATGTGTTTCTCAGACCCAAACTCCAGTGAGGGAATTGTAGAGTTTAAATTAGGAGGACAATGGTTAGACTTTGCTCTGAATCAGACCACTTTAGGAGCACTGAAAACTTGCAGGTCCATAGCTACAGCTATCCCTAGTTCCTAGAATAACACAACATTCAGTACCCTAAGAAAGCAGTAGGACCCAAGAGGACAGAAGATCAGTCTGGACGTTTTTCTCCACAAGTACACAGATCTTATCCCTAACATTACTGGATATGCTGTAGGGGGAATTCTTTTTTAGGTATGGAATTAGATGTCTTCTGAGTTCCTTCCCAAGGCTGAGATGCTGTAATTCTTACATTTTAAAAATGTGAATTATAAAAAGAATATATAATTACAAGAGCATACATATTTTCAAGTAAAACTTTATGGATATATGTGTTCTGTATCAAGGGTCAGCAAACTAGGACCTGAGAGTCAAATCCAGCCCTACCACAGGCTGTGACCTAAGAATGATTTTTATATTTTTAAATACAATAAAATTTAATTTTGTTAGCTTACTAAATGGCCTATAGAAACAAGTGGTGGGCTAGATTTTGCCCCTTAACCGTAGTTTGCTAACCTCTTATTCTATATCATTAGGAATTTACATATTCCTTTTGTACATTCATTCGTGGGTCAGATTTAAGAGTTAAATGGTAAACTTCTCCACACACAAAAAAAGGCAGCTGAAAGAACTCCTGGCCTAGACATCTGCTTTACTAGCTGTATAAAATGTTTGAAATTAATCTACACAGTTATTGGGGGCATCTTTGATGAGAACATTAGAAGCAAAAAGGTGGATTTTCACAAGTGCTGGCCTGGAGTTAGCAAGACACATCTCCCTAAAATCAAATCTAGCCTCAGAGACTAACTGCGTGACACTGGACAAATCACTTAACCTGGTTTGCCTCAGTTTCCTCATCTGCAAAATGAACTGGAGAAGAAAATGGCAGACCACTCCACTATCTCTGCCAAGAAGATCCCTGATGGGGTCATGAAGAGTTGGACATGACTAAAAATGACTGAACAACAAATTTTTTACATCACAGAATTGACTGAAAATTGTACAGATCACAAGATTTCCCTGTGCTAATTTTTTTGCTTGCTATAAGAAAGCTTTTGATACATTAGAACAAAACTACTACCTAAAATGCTTCCTCCACCAAATTGATCCTTTTCATGTCAAATTAATACAGTATTCCTTGAACAACAGAAATTACCTTCTTCAGACATCTGATCCTTAATATCAAATGAGTCACAAAATGGAAACATTCCTGCTGTTTGCCCCTGTTATGGAGGAGGTCCAGAGCAGCATCCAAGTTGAAGAGGATTTCCTATAAATAGTAATACCCTTCAGTTGTGTTTGTGGATAACATTTTATCAGTTTCATCAACCCCCAGAATAATGCAGAACCTTTTGGATAATATCTATAATCACTCAAAAAAAGAGTTTGACCTAACATCCACACCAGAAAAACTAACTGGATGAAGAATGCTTTTTTTGTTAGGCTGTAACATACAATAGAATGGATAACCTATAGAATTTGTCCATCACTGTATGTATGTGTATGTTACACATGCGTATGTATAGGCAAAGCATTACAAATGAACAATGAGCTAGTCTCACAGTTGAACAGGAGGAGAGTAGGCTAGGTTTAGCCTTTGGAAATTGCTATGTAAACATGTTTTTAATACTAATATTCTTCTAGTGTTGTAAGACAGTGAATCATGAAATATACTATAGTTTCCACAGAAGTGAAACTGAGATCACCAATAACTCAATGAAAAGGCTTATGTATGAACAGGTGGTAGTATACTGCAGTTATGAAAGAGATGATTTACTTAGAAAATCCTGGGGAATCAGCAAAGATACAGATTGAGATTAATAGCTTCAGCAAAGTGGCAGGCTATAAAATAAACCCTCAAAAATCAATAGCAGTTCTATATTATAATAATTTAAAAATCCAATTATCAATAATAGGAAAATCTGATTCAAAATTACTACAAAAGGCCTAAAATATTGAGAGATCAATTTGCCAAAAATACACAAAATACTTACATAGATTCAATTTTAAAGTGCTCCTTAAATCACAACTTAAAATGGAGGAACAATCAGTGCTCAGAGCTAAACGTGCCAATATAAAAATGGCAATACTACCAAAGTTAAAGTTTTAATACTATATCAAACTATAAAAGGGATACTTCATAGAACATGATATATAATAATAACAAAATTCATTTGGTGAAATAAAAGATGTAGATCACTGGGGAAATTAGAGGTGGGGAGGAAAGGGAATAGCACCTTCAGACCTCACATGATATTATGCAGCAGTATTTAAAAAATAGAAGAGAAGATCAATGACATAGACTAGACAATAAACCTAAAAGCATACTTAGGAAAGAACTTCTTCTATATCCATAACTGCTGGGAAACCTGGAAAGCAGTCTGGCAGAAATTAAGCTTAGACCAACATCTTATGTCATATTCCACAATAAGTTCAAAATGGTTATGTAACCTTATATTAAAGATTGTACCATAAAAATTAAGGAGAAGCGATATAAAGGGTTCCATCAAGTAAATATTTGAATATAAAAAAGATAGAACAATAACATGATGAGTAAGAGATAACTGATGGACAATCTCCACATTTCATTGGTATTCTGTTAACATCGAACATCCCCTGAAGGAATTTTAATATCTAATAGGTTGGAAAGGAATCTCTAAGCTAGACCTGTAGGAGAACCTGGGCAAAAAACAAAGGGCTGGCAAGCATGGATGGGTTGCAATCTTTACTGTTGATGGGAATACCTATATTCATGAGATCATAGATCTATTCAAGCATTTCAGTATAAAGCTTTAAAAATATCTGATTTCCTGTTAGTCTACAGATAAACTTGCAGACTTGAGTTCTATTTCTATTTATTTGAATTTTATTTCTATTTTGCCTAAAGTTACTTCAGTTTCTTTGCATTTGGCATGATAAGTATTATATGATATTATGTGTAGGTTAGCAAATTTATGAATAGCAAGAATATTGTTCAGTTTTATTTCTTGACAGCATTTTTTTCTATACCTATTAAAATACACAAAGGACTTTGCTTTAAAGAGGTACATAGCACACAATTCTCTTCATAGATATTTTGATTAGTCTTCTAAAGAGTTCTAAGCTATATTTTAAACTTGTTTAAATCCTTAGCTCTACTAAATTTCTACTCCAATGTCTCATCATGTTGTGACACAGAGTGCAACTCCTTTGTGTTTTCTCTTCTGGTGCATTTCATATACCTTTTTCTCATGAATCTATCACAAAAGATATACACAACTTGATGGAAGTCTTCCTTTCTGTTTGTATATTGCCTCATGGTTATGAATATATATTGATTTGTCCATTTGTCATTGTCTTTCATTCTCCTTTCATGACCAGTCTAAGTCCTTTTATGGTGATATAAATCCTCAGTGATTCATTTTATGCCATCATGGTAACATACAGCAAACTTCTTATGGCTGACACATAGCTGCATCAGCTGGGATATAGGTTTCATAAAGGAGAATCTTAACATACTTGTTGAAGTTACAAGCCCAGAAGAAGTTAATAGCTTTCTTGGCTCCTCTTATTATACTTGTTGCTCTGATGTAATATTGTTAAGTTTTGTACCTCACTTATTTCATAGTGTTTCTTTAAATCAGCTCACATGAAATTTGATAGCTCTAAGGGAAAATCTTTCAGGGTATAGGTAAACCAACTTTCAAAGAAGTTAAGTATGAAGTGCTATGTGAAGAATCATACTCACTGTTCTCATGACAAAAGAACAAAATTATGTGTATATTGTTCATTCCTGTCACAGTTTCGGTAATGCTTGTTGAATTCTTCTAATATCCCAAAGCAAAACAAGTCTCGTGAAGTCCCAGTTTTGAAAAGTTTTGACTTTCTTTTTACTTACAGATTCCACTCCAAATCATCCTTCACAGACAACGCCAGCAGCACAAAAGAAGACTCCCAGTTCCTCATCTCGACAAAAGGACAAAGTTAATAAAAGAAATGAACGTGGGGAGACACCTTTGCATATGGCAGCTATTCGAGGAGATGTGAAACAAGTCAAAGAGTTAATAAGTTTAGGAGCAAATGTGAATGTGAAAGATTTTGCAGGTAAGTTGGCAATTCAAAATTAATATAGCTGTACCTGAATATATACTAACCATTTTTATCTGTACTGCCATATATGCCAATAGTTATTTGTTTCCTTAATTTTTAATTAAAAAAAAATCTATTACAAAGACTTCTGGATAAGGTGGCTGTCTGAACAGAGTCAGGCAGATAGTCTAGATTCCATACACTTATTTCAGCAAAAACCTAAACATATCCGCAAAACAAATAGTGATCAAGACATCCAGTGAGAAACTATAATATGGAGGCAGCTAGGTGACACAGTGGATACTGGCTTTGGAGTCAGGAGTTCAAATCTGGCCTCAGACACTCGACATTAGCTGTGTGACCCTGGGTAAGTCACTTAACCCCAATTGCCTTGCAAAAAAAGAAACTATAGTATGTGATTTCACCTCTTTTCCCCCTGCACTGCAAAAAAAAGGCAGCCAGAAACTCACAGAAAGGGACCCTTAAAAAAAAAAAGCCAACACTAACATAGGCAAAGATATCTTGGCACAAAAAAAAATATCTTTGCACAAACAGATATATGTACCTACAAGAATCTATGTCCAGAGGCAGCAAGAGCATAGAACTCTCATAAGAAAGCCGCAGGATGATCAGAAATCCCACAATGTCACCCTTGGAAACAAAGAAGCCCAGTAGCAACTGCTCACCCAAAAGCACAGAAAGAAGTAGAAATTGACTCTGACACAAAGCCCCAATTCAGGAACTAAGGGTGCAGAGATAAGTAGAGAGAAGACAACAGTCTTTATAAAGAATTACAAATATAGTGATTCCCAAAAATGCAACCTAGATGAAGAAAGTATTTTTCCATAACTGCAAGCAGAGACATTTTCAAAGGGGAAAAAATGGATTTTCCCCAAGGACTACATGAATACCTGGAAGAAATAAGTCGAGAGATAAAAAATGAAGTAAAAAATTATGTGGTAAAGAATTGGAAGGAGAATGGTAAATCTTATCAAACTAATGAATTCCCTAAAAAAAAATTGAATAAACCAAAAAAAATCAATAACTAAAAGCAGCTAAAAGAAAATGTAAGTATATGCTTTCAGACACAGCTGGCCTGGAAAATAGATTAAGAAGAAATGATTTATTTCAAGAAAAAAATAAAAATTGCCTGGATCTATTAGAATCTGAAACAAAGTCAACATAGAAACAAATCTACCTATTACCTCTTAGAAACCCCAAAGGGAAAAGTTTTAAGCCACTTCAAAGAAAGAGTTCAAGTACCAAGGAACCACAGTCAGGAACAAATAAGACCTAGTAGCTGTAGCCATAAAAAACAGGAGATCTTGGAACACAGTATTCCAACAGGCAAATGTATAGGCTTACAACCAATAATAAATTACCATGCAAAGATGAGTACAATACTACAAGAAAAAAAATCAATCTTTAATAGATTTGAAGACTATTAAGCATTCCTGATTGAAGACCAGAACTGGAAAAAACACTTTGAAATGAAAACATAAGTATCTAAAGAAACCTAGCAAGTAAAGAACTTGAAACTAAGGGAGTGCTCATCAGTTGGGCAATGGCTGAACAAATTATGGTGTATGAAGGTAATGAAGTATTATTGCAATGTAAGAAATGATGAAAGATGATTTTAGAAAAAACTGGGAAGACTTGTATGAACTGCTATAGAATAAGAACAATTTAGATAATATCCACAATGTTTTAAAACAGAATGACTTTGAAATACATAAGAACTCTGATCAAAGCAATAATTACAACTCCAGAGAACCTATAATAAGTGAATGTTACCCCCTCACAGAGATGATGCATAAAGATACATATCTTTTCAGACATGACCACTTTGTAGTTGTTGTTTTCTTTTTTTTTGCTTGATTATGCTTGTTTGTTAAAGGTTTGTTTTTTTTTTTAAATAGAGGGAGTTTTGGGGAGGGACAGAGGAGCCAACAGTAGAGATGCCTCCCAAGCAAAAGCTGGGCATTAAAAAAAATGTTTAATGCATGGAAGAGAACAGAAGGAAGCATAGAGAAGGACAGCTTTTAAAGAAGGATATTCAAGTGATTACATTTTTTTTTAAAGCAAGCTATATGGAATAGAGAGATTCACAGTTTCATATGCAATCCTTTTTACATTCTTCTTAGTATATAGAAATGCTCATTTTTTTGGTGTTAAGTTCAAAATAAAAACTAATTTTTAAAGTATCATTGTAGAATGAAAAAGTATGAAAACAAAAAATATAGAAACATAGAACCTTCAAAATGTACAGCACCTTAGAAGACAAGTGGGATAGGAGCACCCAAATATTTTCGCTGGTTAGCACATGAGTAGTCAGAAATCCATTTATTTGTGGATTTGGGGGGCATTTTTTACATTTATAATTACTAATAATTACTAACAGATGTATTATGGTAGTCAAGCGTACATTAATGGTAAGAGGGAGGTGGTTAAGCCTAATCCGTGTGTTTTATTAAATTCGAGTTTGAAAAAAGTTTTCCTAAAATCCTCAAGGTTATATCTCAGGGTCAGGTAGACTATATTGGACCTCATTGCTAAATATTAGATACCCAGAATCTAGTCCAACTCCTTGATTTTATCAAGTTATGGAAACTGAAGCAGAAAAGGCAGGTAACTTACCCACAGCCAATTTGTGGCAAAAGTAGAATTAGAATGTAAAGTTGCTGACTTTCAGGATTATCCACTTCTATCCTCCCTTTCCAGCCATTTCTTGCCTCCCAGATCATTTAATTCCAAAGCTGTCCAGAATAGAGCCATGATTTTAAGAAATCCTAAAGGAAAAGGAAGAGACTGTGGAGTCCAAGACTATGTAGGAATATGTAGTTTCTCCTTACCTTAGGCTCTGGTGTGTCATGTTTGGGAAGATGAAACTGTCTTTCTTTCTGCAAAATTCCCTGCCTTTGATGTCTTGCCTTATTCCTCACTTGCCACATCCTTCAACCATTGTCTTCCTTAGAGCTTAAAACAGAATCACAGAAACAGGTAATTTCATACCTGGAAGAGTCTTTAGAGAACACAGAGTTCAATCCCTTCATCTTACAGTTGAAAAACTGAGGTTTAAAAGGACCAGTTTAGTGATTTGCTTTGCATCATACAGCCAGTTAAGGGCAGAACCAAGGCTAGAACTTAGGTCTCCTAACTCCTAGCCTGATAGCTAGCATTTTCCATTATAGCATGATGTTCCAATTCTCAGTTATACTCCCAACCTTTCTTTCCAGGCTCCAAAAGTTGTGCTTTCAAACAGGTACATGCCTTTTGAAGATTTGGAACCCGAGGAATTAGGCAGAACAGTTCACAGGGTTAGTTGCTATGCTAGATAGGATCAAAAGCAAGTGTGGAGGGGGTAGGAAGGACAAGAAAGGACAAGAGTTTGCCCAAGATCGGCATTGAGAAAAACTGATCCTAGTGTGTCTTCTCCCTTGCCTTAGATTTTGCCTATTGCTCTTTGTTAGGAGGGAGTAGAAGATGCAATTATGCACTTATATATGTGCACTCTCTTGTTCCTACAGCAAACCTCAAATAAACACACTATACATACATAAGTTCTATCCTATGCATTCCATAGTCTATCCAGGGCTTCTTAAACTTTTTCCACTTGCGACCCCTTCAGCACTTTTTAAACTGTGGGTCAAGACCCCATATAGGACAATAATTAGTAATATCAGTAATAAGTAATTATTAAGCTCCTGTGTGCCAAGTACTGTGTTAGGCACTGGAGATTAAAGACAAAAATGAAACAGTTCTTGCTCTCAAGAAGCTTACATTTTACTGGGAAGAATTCATATAAATATATATATACACATACATACACATATACATACACACACACACACACACATATACACTGTTATATTTGCACATACCTGTGTGTACATAGTCTGGACCTCTAAGATAAAATGCAAATTCCTCTATGGCTTTGTATTTAAAATTCTTCAAAACAAGTCTCTAGCCCCATTTATGGGATATCTTCACAAACTTTACTTTCCAGCCAAACTGGCCTGCTTACTGTTCCCAACATACATCATATCATCTTCTTCCTCATTAGGCTGTGAGCTTCTTGAGAACAAGGACTGTCATTGATCTTTCTTTGTATCCCCAGAACATGGCACATAGTAGACACTTAATAAATGTTTACTGATTAACTGACATGCCTTTTGCACAGACTTATCCCTGTACCTAGGATTCCCTGTCTC
The DNA here is from genome assembly GCF_900497805.2 of Vombatus ursinus. Lineage (NCBI taxonomy): Eukaryota > Metazoa > Chordata > Mammalia > Diprotodontia > Vombatidae > Vombatus > Vombatus ursinus. Next base: position 36,528,057 of record NW_020955033.1, read on the forward strand.
TTCACCTCTATTAGAATTCCTAGCTTCCTTCAAGACTCAGTCCAAGTGCTCTTTTCTGTAAGAGGCCTGCCCTGATCTCTCAAGTGGCTAATATCCTTGCTATTCCCAAACCCCTCTCCCCTACCAGAGATAATGTGTGTGTATGTGTGTGTGTGTGTGTGTGCGCATGTGTATGTGTGTATTTTTCACACTTCTCTATGTAAAATATATAAGCTCCTGCCCCTACCATAAAATGTAAATACCTTGAAGTTAAAAAAAAATATTTTATTTGACATTGTTCACATGAATTAGTGGTGTGTATTTTAGTTTCTAGTATAAACAGCAATTTTAAAAGAGTTGTGAAATCTCAGTCTATTCTGTTTAGGAGAGAATCAACTCTTATTTCAAAGAAAGGCATTTTTGTTCCTTTAAAATGCTAATTTAAGCTAATAATAAACAAAAAGTCTTTAAACAGAGGTCCAGATAGACCTTTTTTAATGACTGGATAAAACTTATGTGTAGCAGGATTCTTTGCATTTTAAATTACTTGAGGAAGGTGGGAGTTTAAGTAGGTTTGATAATCCCCGTGACATTTCATTTATACTCAGTAACTTCTTAGCAAAACCTTCACATAGAGCGAGGTAAATATCAGCCCTACCTAAGTCTAAGTGAATAATTTCTTTTGCCAGGACCTGTGATTTCACTGGTATAAAGAACTCGCAGTGAGGAAATTCAGTGAAGTGATGGAGATTGGCTAGGCTTAGAGAAAGGCTTGACTCCCTGATGAGTGCTTCAACGTCCATCCGTGGTCACTTGTTAATGAATGTCCAGTGGGATTTCAAACCAGGTTCTCCTGGCTTCAGGGCTGCCTCTTAATCCACTATGCAACACTGTCCCTCTATGTAAAAAATTAATTTGGTTCATTGTCATTTCTTCCAAGCAGAGTTTGTCTTACTTAAAAGAAGTTTATGTTCCAAAGATAGCCCAAGCTAAATATATTATAAAATTTAAATGAAAGAGGTTTTAATCTACCTTTCTGCTTCATTTCACTGTTCTTGCAAGTATCCTCTCAGTTTATTTACTTTAAACTGGTTTTTTTTCCTTATACTAAGTTTAAAATGGTCAAGGTTTTTATTTAGAAATTTTTGAGTAATTGGCATTTCCTAGTTAAAAAAAAAAGATTTTTAGCCTAGGAAATTAATACAGACTATGATCATTTACCTACATAAATGAATCTTTCTAAAGTTTTACATGAAATAATGTTGACATGTGATAGTATTTTCAGTTAGCTTTTTCTATGTTATTCTATATTTTTCTTGGTTATGCTGATTTAAGAAAACACAGAAAAAAGTAGATGTATGCAGTATGAGGTCTGTATGTATGTCTTTGTATATACACACATATACATATATGTATGATATATATATGTGTGTGCAGGCATCAAGGTACAGAATTTCAAGTCAGGAAGGCCTGAATTTAAATCTTATCTCAGATACTTAATAGCTATAAGTAAATCTTTTAACCTCAATTAGCTTCAGTTTCCTCATCTGTAAAATGGAGATAATAAGAGTACCTGCCTCACAGGGTTATAATAATATATGCAAAATGTTTTCCAAACTTTAAAGCACTATATGTTATTATATGCTTGTGTTCATATATTTTGTATTATTTTCATACATAGTGGCTTAATGTTAATTTAATATTCAAACTTTAGGTTGGACACCACTACATGAAGCTTGTAATGTTGGATACTATGATGTTGCTAAGATCCTCATAGCAGCTGGAGCAGATGTTAACACACAAGGATTAGATGATGATACACCACTCCATGATTCAGCTAGTAGTGGGCACAGAGATGTAAGTATACAGACAATAGTTAACCCAAAATTCCAAGGGTCATATTTAGCCCAGAAAATAATTCTTGCAACTCCTGTATTGGTTGCTTAATTCTTCTTTACATACTTTTTTGAATTGGAATATCCTCTTTATGAAATAACTATTCAATCTGACAATTTAAAGTTTTTCAGTATTTTTGTTTTAATGTTTTCAGAATCCTAGTGATAATCATAAAATAATTAAGACCCATTTGTACTGGTGATTGGATTTTCATAAGTATCATAAATACCATAAATTCTAGGCTTCCAAAGAATTTTATGCCCAAATCCTAAAACTCTAGCAGATGAGATTTCTACATAAAAGAGAAATCTTTTTAGTAAAAGAATGTCATTGCCCATTTTCTAGAGAGATTTTCTTCTTTGAAAATTGATACAGAGAACCCTCAAAATACTTGTGCCTAAAATTTAGAAAAGAATTTTTTTTTTAGTATTTCATGTATATTTAATAGCAAAATACTGGATATGGTATTATCTTCATTGTATGTATACATGTTGAGTATGGTAAATTTTCACTGTGATTTTAAAGATAGATAACAATATCATATTCCATAATAAATGTTAAACAATGCAGTGTTCAAAACAGTCTATATATTGGAACCCAGGCCTTCTGTTTCCAGAACCAATATATACTTCCTACTTCTAGGGCACCGTATTATTCCATTGCATTACTACATAATAACTTATTCAGCTCTTCTCCAGCTGTTGGACGTAGAGGTTGTTTTCAGGTTTTGTTGCAGGGTGGGGAGTGGTGATGGGACTCTGTGGAGAGCAGCTATGAATATTTTTGTGCCATTAGGTCCTTCCCCTCCCACCCACCTTTTATAATGCTTTTGGGTTTTTAATAATTTATTATTTTTATTTTTTAAGAAACAAGTTTTTTTCTTATGATAGTGTCCTTTCTTCATTTCCCTTCCACCCTACCTCCCATTGAGCAAATTTAAAAAATAAAAACTAAACTAAAAAACAAATCCCTCAATCCATACCTGAATAGGTACAGCAAAACAAATTCCCCCACCAGTCATGTCTGAAAATGCATGTCTCGTTCTGCATTTCAGATTTGTCACCTCTCTGTCAGGGGGCCGGTGGTGTGTTTTTGTGTTTTATCTTCACTCTTGGACTCCTGGTTTATCATTGTATTAATAGAGTTCTAACATCTTTCAAAGTTACTTTTCTCTATCATGTTGTTATTAATGCATAACTCTGCTTTTCATCAGTTCATAAAGGTCTTCCCAGTTTTCTCTGAAATTGTCTATTTCATCATTTCTTATGACATAATACTATTGTGTTACATCCCTATGCACAATTTGTTTAGCCACTATCCAATAGGACACTGCCCTAGTTTCCAGTTTTGGGCTTACCTGAAAAGACTTGCTTTAAATATTTTTGTACACATAGATCCTTTTCCTCTTTCTTTGATTTCTTTGGGGTATAGGCCTAGTAGTAGCATAGCTGGGTCAAAGATTATACAAAATTTGGTAACTTTCTAGGAATAGTTCCAGATTACTTTTCAGAATTACTGGGCCAATTCACAGCTCTATCAACAATGCTCTAAATTTACCTGTTTTCCCACATCCCTCCAGTATTTGTCATTTTCCTCTTTAATCATCTTTGCCAATCTGATAGGTGTGAGGTAGAATCTCAGAGTTACTGTAATTTTCATTTCTTTCTCTAAGTTATTAGTTATTTGGAACATCATCTTATATAATTATCCATAGTTTTAATTTTTTCGTTTAAAAATTGTCAGTTCATTGACTTCATGACCATTGAAGAATAGTCTTAGAAAATTCTATTATTTGCTTTTATATCTTGGAAATGATACCTTTATCAGAGAAACTTTTTGGAAATATTTTTTCCCCATTTATCTTCAAGTGTTTCTTACATTAAATTTATTTGTGGAAAAACTTAAATTTTTAGCAATCAAAATTTTCTGTGTTATTTTGTATGATCCTCTCCATCACTAGATTAGTTGTGAATTCTTCCCCTACCTATAGATCTAAAAGGTTATTTTTTTCCTTAGTCTTTTAATTTGTTTATGATGTGAACTTTTATGTCTAGGTCATATGTCAGTTTGGAACTTAACCTTGATGTGTGTGTGTATATGAAGTGTTGGTCTAACTTTAATTTCTGCCAAACTGCCATCAAGTTTTCCCAACAATTTTTGTCAGGTAGTGAAAATTTCTCCCAAAACTATCATCTTTAGGTTTATCAAACTCTACGATACTATGTATAACAAATCAGCTCCACTGGTCAGCCTTCTTTTTTTAAGCAATACCAAACTATTTAATGATTATTGATTTGAAGTATGGTTTGAGATCTGGTACTTTAGAGACCCCTTACTTCCCACTTTTTTCATTATTATTCTTGAGATTATTGGACTTTTATATCTCCATGTAAATTTTATTATTCTTTTTTCTAGCTCTATAACATATTCTTTTGGCAGTATAGAATTGAATAAGTAATTTAGTTTAGATAATCATTTAGATTGTAATTTTTGTATTGATGTGACCTGCCTGTAAGAAATTAATGTTTCTCCAATTGTTTAGGTCTGTTTTTATTTCTGCAAAGAGTGTTTTATAGTTATATTCATATAGTCTTGCTGGATTTATTTAATTACTTTAAAAACAAATTCTGGCAGTATCAACATACATTTCTAAATTAGAGGATTAAAATTCTTTAGAATAGGGCAACATTCAGCAATCATCAAAACAGTCTGGCACTGGCTAATAAATAGAGTGGTCAATCATTGGAATAGATTAGGTACACAATACACAGTAGTAAGTGACCATAGTAATCTAATGTTTAATAAACCTAAAGATCCAAACTTTGGAGGTAAAACTTAACATTTGACAAAAATTGCTGGGAAAACCAGAAAGCAGTTTGGAAGAAACTGGGCACAGATGAACATCTCACACCATATAACAAGATAAGGTAAAAATAGATATTTATTTAGACATAAAAAGTATTATAGGGGAGCATGGAAATATGTACCTATCAGATCTATGGATAAGGGAAGAGTTTATGACCAAACAAGAGATAAAGAGGGTCACAGGAAGTAAAATGAATAATTTTGATTATATAAAATTAAAAAGCTTTTGCACAAACAAAACTAACAAAGCCAAAATTAGAAGGAAAACAGAAAACTAGGAAGAAATATTTTACATCAAGTTTCTCTGATAAAGGTCTCATTTCTCAAATAAGTAGGGAACTGGGCCAAATTTATAAAAACAAAAGCCGTTTCCCAGTTGATGAATGGTCAAAGGATATGAACGAACAGTTTTCAAAAGAAGATATCAGTAGCCACATGAAAAAATACTCTAAATCACTACTGACTGGAGAAATGCAAATTAAATCAACTCTGATACCACCTCACACCTGTCAGACTGGCTGACATCACAGAAAAGGAAAACGACAAATGCTGGAGGGGATATGGTCAAATTGGGACACTAGTCTAACCATTCTGGAGAACAATTTGTAACTATCTCCAAAAGGTTATAAAACTGTGCATACCTTTTGACCTAGCAATACCACTACTACTAGATCTGTATCCCAAAGAGACCAAAGGAAAAGGAAAAGGACTTATTTGTACAAAAATATTTATAGCAGCACTTTTTTGTGGTGACAAAGAACTGAAAATGCTATCATTACACTATGTTAACATTCACACAGAGTTTTTTGTTCAGCACTTCATTTCCTCAGAAGTCTGTTCTCTAGGAGATAGATCAGTAGGCAATTACCTAGTAGAATAGTTCTAATTCTGTAAGTGAAAAGAGTGGAAAATGTGTTGGAAAATATGGTTCAGGAATCAGGGATGAGAGAAGCCAATGACCTTTTGACTACACAGAAATTAAAATCTTATATATAACAAGCTTCCTTCAGGAAAAGAGATGCTGTGTATGGAAGACACTATATAACATTCTCACCAAATGAAATTTAATGTATTTTAATAGCCAGGAAATTACATGTTACTATACAATATGAAAATTATGTCTGTGTATAGTTGGATCACTGACTTGTTAAAAGAAAAGTCAACATTGCAAACCAAAGAAAGAAAAAAATAAACAAATTGTAAAGATATGAAAGAAAAAGAAAAATAAGAAAAAAATACAGCTTGCAATTAAACAGTTCTACCCAAAACTATTTAAATAACCCTGAAAAAAAAAGAGAAGATGGAATAAAGGACATTGATTCCAATTATAGCAATTTTTACAGAAATTCGACTAATCAGTTGCCAAAACAAGAAAACCAAGAGAGACTAAAGCAGGCAACGTTCATTAAAAACTAATAATGCACCATTCAAGTTAAATCAGCAAGGATTTATCAAATGCCTACTATGTGTCAGAAATTATGCTATATATTAGGGAATGAAAGAGAAAGCAAAAGCAATCCCTGTAGCGAAAAGTCACTCATATTCTCCCATCCAAGAAATTCAGCTTAACCAGGCTGGACACTAGATTCTGGCCTTGTTTGCTTTCTTTATGATCTTCCTATTTCTGGCCCTTATAATCTTTTTATCTTAGGCCTGTACTGAGTGGAACCCTGAAAAAAGGAGTTTGGGAGGAAAATAAGTAGCCACTCTCTGCATAAAACACATGCTTTCTACTTTCCATGGACATTTTTATACCAAATCAAATAAAGATTTTGCTTAAAAAAAAAAAGTACCTGCCCTTACAGAGCTTATATTTTAATAGGGAAGACAACACATACATAACATACGTAAAATAGAAATAAAGAGAAAGTGGGAGGTAGCCTTTGAGGGGAAGGCACTAACAGATAGGGGGATATGGAAAGGCCTATAGGCAGTGGCTCTTAAGCTGACTCTTAAAGGAAGCCAGAGATTCTAAACAGGGCAAGGAAGGGTAATTGGGAGAGGAATTCAGGCATGAGAAACAGCCAGTGCAAATGCACAGAGACAGGAGATGAATCATCATGTGTAAGGAAGAACAAGTAGGCCAGTTCGTCTAGACCACAGAGTACATGGAAAGTAGTATTATATGAGAAGACTGGAAAGGAAGAAAGGGATCAGGTAGTTTTAAAAGTTTAAATACCAAATAAAGGAGTTTATATTTTGTCCTAGAGCTAATAGGAGGACGTTGGAGTTTGAGTATGGGGGTGACATAATCAGACCTACACTTTAGGAAAATCCATTTGGCAATGATTTGGAGCAGTGATGTCAAACTCAAATAGAAATGGATGTCTACTGACCGCATATTGACTTAGAAAACCACATGGGTTTTCTATTTTTGTTTTGTTAAAAGATTTCCTAATTACATTTTAATCTAGTTCTGGCCTCACTTGGAAAAACTCCAGGTCTGCAGGAAGTTTGATACCTCTGCTATGGAGGATGTCATGGAATAGGGAAAGACTTGAGACAAGAAGTCTGGTTAGAAGCCTCATGCAATAATTGAGGCAAGCAGTAATAAGGGGGCAACTAAGTAGCTCAGTGCATAGAGTGCTGGGTCCAAAGTCAGGAAGACTCATCTTTCTGAGTTTGAATATGGCCTCAGACACTAGTTGTGTGACACTCAGCAAGTTACTTAATTAGGGTTTGCCTCAGTTTCCTCATCTGTAAAATGAACTGGAGGAAGAAATGGCAAACTACTCTCATATCTTTGCCAAGAAAATCCCAAATGGAGTCATGAAGAGTCTGACACAATTGAAATAGCTGAATAATAACAACTGATAAAGCATGAACTTAGAATAGTAGATGTGCAAGTAGAAAGAAGGGAACATATGAAATTGGCATGGATATGGCATAGAACATATGAAACATTATTGAGAAAGAACTTACAATATTTGGCAATTGATTGGATGTAGGTGGTAAACAAGAAGAGGAGTGCAGGAGACCACCAACATTCCAAACACAAGTGACGAAAACCATAGTAGTGGTTCCTTTTACAGTTATGGGGAAATTTGGAAGAATGGTGATTTGGGGGAGAAAGATAATCAGTTTTAATGTGGATCTGTTGAGTTTGAGGTGCCTATATTATAGGATATCTGTGTCCCATTGGCTATTGCTAATGCATGGACCTTGGGAGAGAGGCTAAGATGGGAAATCTTAGAGTCATCACCATAGATGTGATAATTAAACCTCTGGGAACCGATGTGATCACCAAGTGAGATAGTACAGAAGGAGAAGAGGACCTATGTTAGAACCTTGGGGAACATCCATGTTTAATGAGCCTGGCGTAATTAAAGATTCAGCAAGTGAGACTGAGACGTATCAAGCAGGTAGGAGGTTCTAAGAGTAGAATCTGGAAAATCCAGAAGGGAATTTGATACTGACAAGGGAAGAGAATATACCCAGAACAGGAGTGATGGCCTGGAAAAGTACTGAAGGATGGAGTGACTAGCGGTCATGATGAGGACAAAAAACTAAATTTAGAAAGAGAAAGGCAAAAAGAGAGATGGAATGACAAAAGTTTTAAATTGGATGAAGGAATTTCAGAATTCATACTATGTGGAGGTAGAACACCTGTGAGTGATGCCAAGATCAAGAGTATGACCATCTCTGTGTGGAAGTAAGCTGAAATTGAGGAATAGGTCATGGGACTTGTGAAAACTATAGAAATGTGAAATTAGGGTGCTTGAGGGTTTATCATTATAAATGTTTAAGTCTCTTAGTATAAGCAAGATTTGGGATGGAGAAGAAGACTGAGCCAAGCACTGAACTCATTGACAAAGGAGAGAGAATGTTCTGTAGGTAATAGCTGTCAGAGTCTGGATTGGATGATAAAAATGGATTGCATGATCCTCAAAGGAAGAGAGGTGGTGGAGTGATGGTGAGAAAAGGAGTCTAGAAGTAGCAGTGGGGAACAAGAAATATTCTGATACCTCTAACATGATGAGTGAATCAGAAGTATGAGTTAAAGTACAGCCAGTCTTGAAAAGGGTGTCCAGGGATTCAGTGTCATCTGGAGGGAGCCAGGACTCAGGAAGTGCCATAAGATGGAAAAAGCAAGAAAATAAATGGTATAAAATGAGAGAAAGCTTGTTAATTATGAAACAGGTTACTAGAGGGCACAGTGAAAAGGGCAAGCAGATCTAGAGAGTCGAAGGGGTAAAGTTGAGGTGAATAGGAATGAGAGAGATTTGTTCTTCTGTAAGTGAGTATTCACAGGAATGAGGAAAGAAAGGGGGAATGGACACATGCTAGCTTCTGAATCCAGGCAATATAACAGCGAAGTCTACTGCAAGAATTAGAATTTCAAGATTGACCCTCTCAGTGTCAATAGAGACTTCAGCTGCCCAATCTGTTGTGTTATTGTGTCCTAGGAGGCATTTGAAAGCCCACCTTGTGACAGGCATGAGCAGGAGGTGTTGTGTTCCTGAGCAGGATGCTGCAGTGTCCTGGAACAGTCTGGGGCAAGCCTGGTGGTAGTATGTGAAAAATGCCTTTCTGGGCAGATTATGGCATTCTGTTGGATTGTCATGCCATTCCATTGAGTTAGTATTTCAGGCCACACATTTAACACATACATTGAAAATGGATAAGGAATTAATCTCAGAAATGGAGAGGGAAAAGTGATAGGACTTGATTGCATTTAGTTATCTGTTCAGTGCTGTGTATTTTGAGAAGAGAGTGGCATTATGAGCTGCTGAAGCAGCTAGTTGACTCAGTGGATAGAGTACTCAGCCTAGAGTCAGGAAGACCTAAGTTCAAATTTGGCCTCAGAAACTTAGTAATTATGTGACTCTGGGTAAGTCACCATCTGCTTCAGTTTCTTCATCTGTAAAATTGAAATGATAATAATAGCACCTACTTCTCAGAGTTGTGAGAATCAAAGAGATATTAAGTGTAAAGTACTTCACACAGTGCCTGGCACAAAGTAGGTACTATATAAATGCTTATTTCATCAGCACCACTGCCACAGCATATTCTTCCTGAATGGTTTAAAAGAAAAATAAGAATTCTGAGAGTAGAATGTTTGGCCTGCAAAGCAGAAATAATTGGCAGAATTGAAAAACTTGAATCCACAGTGGCAAGTCTAACCAATGAATTCATTGAAAGGATAACTAATTGAGAATGCAAATACCCAGAAGTGAGGGACAGTCTGAAAGAAGAGAAACAAAAAGCAATAACTTTAAAGAAGGCATACTCTCCATACAAGCAAAACATAATGATATTGAAGGAAGAAAGGCCTCATGGAAGAATATGACAAGTCAACAAACTTAAACAGGATAATGTAAGAAATAATATAAGAAAACTGACTGGAACTTCTGAACACAGAAGTGCCAGTCAAAAAAACAAACAGACAATCACCTTCAGAAAAAAACTCAAGACCACAAACTTCAAGAAATATACTCATTAATTTAAATAATTCCATTGAGAAACAACTTCTGTAAGCAACCAGAAGACCTCCAGATATTAAGGAAAGGAAATTAAAATAGCACAAAACCATTAATCATTCACCAAAAAAACACAAAAGGTAATGGAATAATGTGTTTCAAGGAGCGGTCAAACTCAGATGCAGCCCAAGGTGACGTGCCTTGCAAATCTGAACTTAACCATAAATGAAAAAATATAGATGTTCAATAATAAAGCGCCATTCAGAATATTCTTAGAGATCCAGACCCAAAGAGAATATTTACTTCTCAGACATCCAAGACAAAAGAAATACAAGGATAAATAAATACAGCAACCAAGGACAACAAAAGATAGCAGCAGAAATACTGTTGAGAGATTTCTTTATAGAAGAGGAAAGACAGATGAAAGGAAAGGCAAATAGAAGTACTGACTGGGAAACAGGCCTGAAACATGAATTAAACCTCACAACACCCCAGTAGGTGAATCAGTGAGGTTTTTTAGTGGGACTAAATTACAAAATGGGAGGGAACATAAAAAGAAGATATATCCTAATGTAGTCAAAGGCTAACAACAAAGGGAAAAATAACTCCAGTAGCATGACAGGAAGAAAAGTAGCCTAGAGGAGAGTGGATGAGGAAGCAAAAGGGGGATAGAAAAAGGGATACTTTGTTTCAGTAATAGGGGTGGGGTACCACTGATGAATGGTCCTATAGGAGAAGAAAGATTCCATAAAGGGAGGTGAAAACCTTATAGTGAGTATTATCTGGAGCAGTTTGATGCTTAGAGATGGCTCATTCTGCCCCAGAAGAAGGGGAATTGGGGCTCCTGGGAGCAACTGACACCCAGAGGAGAGAGGAGTCAGGAAACTAGGGAAAACAGTCTGAAGAAAATGTGACCAGAGAAAGGACAAAGATCCATGCTGAACTGCACAATCAGGGAACATAGGAAGAGTCCTATTATGGGGAAATATTCTGTCACCTACATTTATTGTTATTTCTGAGAGTGATGCACAACAGAAAAAAAAGCAGAGTCATGGGACAAAGCAATATAATGAACTTTTTAGAAGAAAGAATCCAAAGTAAGTACCTTAAAATTATTAATTCCATGGGGAATACAGGGACTAAAGAAGAAATAAATAAATATAAGTCCCATGGATCAAAGAATAAAAGTCTAGAAGAGAAAGAAAGAGGTGAGAAATTGTGAGGAAAATAAGAAGGAAATCTTCCCCACCCCCCCAAAAAAAGCACAGAAAATGACAAAAATTCCTACCTTGAGTCAATACTTCTATCTACTCTATCCTTAAAGAAATTGGTATTTCTAAGAGTGAGACACAACAGAAAAAGGGCAGGGGACAAGATTTGCTAGGCAATAATAAAAACTGTTTTGAAGAGAACCCGAAGTAGGTACCTCAAAAGTTCTAGTTCCTTGAGAAATGTGGAAATTAAAGGACCATATAAGTATAAGCACCATAAATCAAAAAATAAAAACCTAGGATAGGAAGGGAAGATACATAATAGAATAAAGAAGGAAATGGCTCAGAAAATGACATTTTAAAAGCTAAGGAACAAAAAATATTTAAGAATAAGAGAGGAAAGGGGATTCTACTTGACTAACCAAAAAGAAAAATAGAGGAAGTCTTAAATAAAAGCCAGAAAGATAAAGGAACTAATCAGTAAAACTTCAAAACCAGGGAAAGGAGTAACTGAGGGGGGAAAGGGAAAGAGAAGAGAGCTGGTGAAAATAGGACCACCTTAAAAAAGTTTAAGGTAATTAAATTGAGAAGACATAGTACTGTGTTTACAACAGAAGAGAAAATAATTGTTTCTATCATTTATTTGTTTTAGAGACAAATTATTGTTAACATTAGAGGTAAATGAAAAATATAAACCTAAGTCATAATTTTCATTCCATCAGTAAGCATTTATTAGGCACTTGTCATGTGCCAGGCATTAGGCTAAGTGCTGGTGATGCAAAGAAAGGCAAAAGACAGCCCCTGCTCTCAAGCTTACATTCTACTGGGGAGACAACATGAAAACATGTATACGAACAAGGTTATGTATGGGATAAATAAAAAATAATCAACAGAGGAAGGGCACTAGAATTAAGAGGAATTAGAAAATCCTTCCTGTAGAAGGTAAGATTTTAGTTGGAACTTGAGGAAAGCCAGGAAGCAGAGATGAGGAGGGAGAGCATTCCAGGCATGAAGAACAGCCAGAGAAAATGCCTTTAAATGTAAGTGGTTTAAACAATCAAATAAAATTTAAAAGTAACAGATTGGATAAGAAAACACAACCCCCAAATCCTTTGCTTACAAGAAACACATTTTTAAAATGGAAGACATACACAGAATAAAAATGAAGGGCTAGAGAAAATTTTTTTTACTATGTACCAAGCAAATCCAGGAAAGCAGAAGATGCAATCATGCTATCAAAAAATCAAAATATAAAAAGGGATAAACAAGGAGACTGCATAATGCTGAAAGGAACCATAGACAGCAAACCAATATCAATATTAAATTGTATATACCCCAATGCCTTAGCATCTAAATTCATAAAGGAAACATTCCTATGTGGGAAGATGATACGTGTAACTCCTAAAAACTTTATCATTAGGGCAGTTAGAAGGAGTCTATATAGACAGAGGGAATAGATGTGAGTCAGTTATGTTGGGATGATCTCTTTTTAAAAAATGGAGTGAGGGGGCAGCTAGGTGGCATGATGGACAGAGTACTGGCCCTGGATTCATGGGGACCTGAGTTCGAATCCGGCCTCAGACACATAACACTTACTAGCTGTGTGATCCTGGGCAAGTCACTTAACCCCCTTGCCTAACCAAAAAAAAAAAATGGAGTGAGAAAGGGGTGTACTTGGAGGAGGGGGAAGGGAGAGGTAAAATGGGGAAATTTTCCTCACATAAAAGAGGTATAGAAGGAAAAATTTTTATAGTGGAGGGGAAACTGGGGTGGGAGTGGAGGGTAATGCTTGAAACTCACTCTTATCAGAATTGGTTCAAAGAACCAATACACACACATACACTGAGTTGGATGTAGAAATCCATCTTAACTAATAGAGGAATAGGAAAGGGAATAAAAAATAAGGGGAGGTGGATTATAATGATAAAAGGGACGATGGATTAAGGGAGGCAGTGGTCAGAAGCAAAACAGACTTTTGAGAAAGGACATGATAAAAAGAGAGAAAGATAAGCAGAAGAAAATGGGATGGAGGGAAATAACACAGTAATCAACTGTGAGTATGAATGGGATGAGCTCACCCATAAAATGAGTTTTATAGCAGAATGGATCAGAAACTAGAATCCAACAATATGTCATTTACAAGAGACACACTGGAAACAGAAAGACACAGAGTTAAAATTAAAAGCTGGAGCAGAATATATTATGCTTCAGCTGAAGTATACAAGTAAGGAATAGCAATCATGATCTCAGACAAAGCAAAAGCAAAAATTAATCTAATTAAAAGAGATTATCAGGAAAAGGTTATGTTGCTAAAAGGTACCGTAGACAAGTGATATAAAAAGGGTGAGGGGCAAATTTCTCTGATAAAGTCCTTATTTCTCAAATATTTAGAGAACTGAATCAAATTTATAAAAATAAGAGCCATTGTCCAATTGATGAACTGTCAAAGGATATGAACAGGCAGATTTCAGAAAAAGAAGTCAAAGCTATTTATAGTCATATGAAAAATGCTGTAAATCACTATTGATTAGAGCAATGAAAATTAAAACAACTCTTGAGATATCACCTCACACCTATCAGAAATGACAAATGCTGTAAGGGATGAGGGAAAATTGGCATACTTATAAACTGTTGGTGGAGTTGTGAACTGGTCCAGTCATTCTGGAGAGCAATTTGGAACCATGCCCAAAAGGCTATAAAACTGTGCATACCCTTTAACCCAGCAATACCACTACTACATCTAAAGAGATAAAAGGAAAAGGACCTCTATGTACAAAAATATTTATAGCAATTCTTTTTGTGGTGGCAAAGAATTGGAAATCACGGGGAGGCTTATCAGTTGGGGAATGACTGAACAAGTTGTGGCATATGGTTGTAGTGGAGTACTATTGTGCTGTGAGAAATGGCCAGGAGGGGCAGGGAGGTTCAGAAAAAACATACCAAGACCTCTATGAGCTGATGCAAACTGAAATGAGAAGAGCCAGATCATTGTATACAGAAACAGCAATGTAGTGATGATGATCAACTGTGAAAGACTTGAGTCCTCTGAACAATACAGTGATCTAAGACAATTCCAAAGGACTCATGATGAGCAAATGCTAACCACTGCCAGAGAGAATTGATGAACTCTGAGTACAAATTGAAATACAAATTTTCTCACTTTATTTTTCTTGCTTTTTGTGATATGGCAAATATGGAAATATGTTTTGCATGATTTTATATGTATAATTGATATCATTTTGTTTCCCTTCTCAGTGGATAGCATAGGGGTTGGAGGAAGAGAATTTGGAATTCAAATTTCTTTTTAAATGTTAAAAATATTTTTTTAAAAAGGGCAATTCTTCCAAATTACTAAAAAATACATCAGGTATCTGAGAATCAGTGCACTAAAGCACAAAAAAGATTTGTATATATTCAATTACAAAGTATTCCTTAAAGAAATAAAGAACAACTTAAATAGCTGGAGAAATATTCAGTGCTCACGGCTGGGCTGGGCTAAAATAATAAAAATGACAAAAAAATCCAAAATTAATTTGCACTTTAATACTGGGCTGGGCTAAAATAATAAAAATGACAAAAAAGTCCAAAGTTAATTTGCACTTTAATACTATTCTAATCAAATTATTTAAAAAGTACCTTACAGAATTTGATAGAATAATAACAATTAATTTGGAAAAAGAAAATATCTAGAGTATCAAGGAAAATGATGAAAAGATACAGAGACAAATGAGGAATAACACTTCTAGGCCTTAAACTATATAATAAAGCAACAGTCATCAAAAACCATCTGGTCCTGGTTAAATAGGTACCTTTATGGAACAGAATAGGCAAGGCAGAATCAGAAACAATGGAACTCAGTAACCTTTTTTTTTAAATGGAAAATTTAAATTACTTAGGAAAGAACTCCCTATTTGATTTTTTTTAGCCTGCAGGAAAAACTGGAAAAAAATATGGCAGAAGTTAAATATAGACCAGCACTACACCATGTTCCACATTGTATTCTAAATGGATATATAATCTTTATATTAAAGATCATATTATTTAAAAAATTAGAAGAGAAGCAGATTATATACCTCTCACAGCTATGGGGAGATGTAGTTTGAACCAAAAAAGGGACTTAGAGACAATTACAAAAGATAAAACATATATATACATATATATATATGTCTTTTACATGAATCTAATGGAATGTTACCGTCTTATAAGAAATGATGAATACAAAAAAAAAGTGGAAAGACCTACGTGAACTGATGCAGAGTGGAATAAGTATAGCCAAGAAAACAACATACATAGCTACAATAATGTAGATGGAAAGAACAACTCGCACAAAAGAGAAATCAAAAGTGAATGTTGCAAAATTATAAAGAACAAATATGACTCGAAAGAATAGATATGAGAGCATCCTTCCAAACCACTTTCTCCAAGACTGTGGGTGTTACACATTACACAATGTGTGTAAACAAACAATACAGAAAACTTTTGAGAGAACGAGGCCAAGAGTTACATAGTATTGCCAGGCTTCAGTGGGCTGTTATCTGCCTTGTTAGAGAGATTATCCATATCCATGAGATAACAAATACACTGGATTATTGGAATATCCATTTAGAGCTTATTATATTTGACCTAAAATGCTCATCTAAGCTTATTTCCTACCAAACTGTTTATAGTTTTCATATAGTTTTTTTTTTTTTTGGACTTTTCCAATGTATTGATTGGTTTACTGATTTTTTTCTTTCTTTTTTTTTTTTTTTGGCCTTTAAAAATACTATTTACTATAAGGGATGTCTCACTAGGAGGAAGAGGATAAAGGAGAGGAATGCTGAAGAAAACTATAGTGAAGTAAAAAACAAAAGACATCTATAAAAATTTTTACAAAATAAATAGAAATTATAGTTATTTTCATAACCCAAAACTTCTCCTTTAAATAAAGGTCTATCTTTTTAATATTAATATTCTTCTGGTGCTTCATGTCTGAGAGTAACCAAATACTACACTTTTCTAAGAATTGAAGTTGAAGATCATCCAAAAGGCAGTGGTTTGAGCATGAGCAGGCTACTGCAATATATGCAACCCATGAAAATCCAGAAATTATGAAGAAGTGAAGTAAAAGAGTTGCAATTACATAAGTGTGTGGGGTTTTTTAATAAGCAGCACTTGGGAAATGACTGAACAAATTATGGCATATGGATGTGATAAAATATTATTGCACTGGGAGGAATGACCAAAAAAGATTATTTCAGAGAAATTCAGGAAGATTTATATAAACTGATACAGAGTGAAAATAGAAGAACAAGGAAAACAGTTTATACAATAATATTGTAAAGGAAAACACCTTTGAAAAACTTAAAAACTATGATCAATAATTCCTAACCAAGTCTTCAGGGGGATCCGTGATAAAGCAATACCTACCTCATGATATTATCAAAGATAAGCAAGTCAGCTTTGAAAGTTACATGTTGAATTTATTACATAAGAAGAGCAAAATGTACTTAATAGGGTTGCAATTTCATGTATAATCTTATTTCTCTGTTCTGTTATGTTAATGGAAATGCTGATTTTACTTAGTGTTAAGTTCAAAGTAAAATAAATGTTTGTTTTTTAATTTGGAAAGATGATCCATCCAAAGAGAATTTATGGAAAAAATGAAAAATAACGCATTTTCAGCCAGTAGTGTTACATTGGTGTTTTTGTCATGACGAGTCAACAAGGAAATACCCCAGCACGCTGGTTGTACCTCACTACAGAAAACTTTTGAGAGAACGAGGCCAAGAGTTACATAGTATTGCCAGGCTTCAGTGGGCTGTTATCTGCATTGTTAGAGAGATTATCCATATCCATGAGATAACAAATACATTGGATTATTGGAATATCCATTTACAGCTTATTATATTTGACCTAAAATGCTCATCTAAGCTTATTTCCTACCAAACTGTTTATAGTTTTCATAGTAATTCTTACTGAATATTAATAGGAAGTCCTTCCACTAGTAGCTTGTGTGGGTTTATCAAGAACCTGACTGCTATGTTCTCTTGCTTCAGAGCTTTGCTTTATCCAATCTACTTTATCTTTCTACTTTTCTTTTAACCAGAACTATATAGTTTTAAGTCTTACTGTTTTATAACTTAGTTTGAAATGTCAACGCTAGCCTGTTTTGTTCCTTTTTTTATTATGTCTGTTGAGATATTCTAGACTTTTTATTTCTGCAAATTGATTTTGTGGTCATCTTATCTAATACTATAAAGTAACTCCTTGTCCATCTGGCATTGCATTAAATCTGTAAACTAATTTGGGTAGTATCATCTCTTTAACCATAGTGGTATGACACAACTATGAAAAATGAATGGCTCTCCAACATTTTGTCTTTATTTCTATAAAGATCATTTTGTAATTGTATTTATATAGGTCTCACATATGTCTTGGTAGGTTAAAAGAATATTTTGTGCTTTATGTAGCAGTCTTTTTTTTTTTTTTTTAAGTAGCAGTCTTGAATTGAGTTTCTTTCTATCTTTTACTCCTAGGTTTATTAGTAACATTCAGAAAGGTCAGTTATTCAGGTGTATTTTTTATTATGATACTTTAATGAAGCTATTACTTTAATTTTTTCACTGAATCTCAGTTTTTCTAATTCATTATTATCTGAAAGCCTTCTTTTTGCCTATCCTTTCCTTCTTTCTTTCTTTTTTTTGTCTAGTTGCTGTAGTGAGCAATTTTAGCTTTGTATCAAGCAATAGTGGAGATAATAGAATCTTTTGCTTTAACCCCAATGTTGTTGAGAAAGCTTGTTGTGTTACTCTGTTACAAATAACGGTGCCTTTTAGTTTTAGGCAAAAACCTCTGACCTCAATCAACTGAAACCACTCTCTCCAAAGTTATCAGAGATCTCTAACTGCTAATCTGAGGGCTTATATTTTTAAAAATCATTCCTCATCCTGTTTGACCTGTCAACAGCATCTGAAGCTACTGGCTTTCTCCAGCATAATTTCTCCTTTCTTTCTGTTTTCCTGACACTGTTTGTTCTCTTGGTTCTTTTCTTCCCCTTCTCACTTTTCCTTCTCAGTCTCCTTTGTTGAGGGCAATTTCCTTGCTGACTTGTCATGACAAAGATTTAAAAAAAAAAGAAAGAAAGAAAGAGTAAGGGCTAAAATTTTGTTATTTCTCATTCTTGCCGTGGATCCTCCATATCATACCTCCCAAACTGAGGGTGTTCCCCAAGGCCCTCTCCTGTGCCTTCTTTTTTACTTATATCTTCTCAGTGAGCTCATTAGCTCAAATAGATTTATCATTTAAATGTAACTGACTCCTGATCGGTATATCTAGATCTAGTCTTTCTCCTGAAGTGTCCTGCTTCACCAATTGCCTATTAGACATTTTGTTGTTTTTTTGTTTGTTTGTTTGGTTGGTTTTTTGGGCTAGGCAATGGGGTTAAGTGACTTGCCCAGGGTCACACAGCTAGTTAAGGGTTTTTTATGTGTCTGAGGCTGGATTTGAACTTGGGTCCTCCTGACTCCAGGGCCAGTGCTCTATCCACTGTGCCACCTAGCTGCCCCCCTATTAGACATTTTGAACTTTTTTTTTTTTGAGGGGACCATTGGCCTTCCAGTCACTGAGGTTTGCATCTTCAATATCATCTTTGATTCCTCACTCTCACCCCACATATCCAAACAGTTGCTAAATCTTGTTTCTGCCTTCTCAATATTCCTTGTATCCATCCCTTTCTCACCATTCTCGTACATTTTACTAGGGCAGTGTATCATCACCTTTTGCCCAAACTATTGCAGTAGCCTTCTGTTTGATCTTCCTGCCTCAAGTCTCTCCCCTCTCTGTTCCTTTCTTCACACAACTGCCAAAGTGATTTCCTCAAAGTACAGATCTAACCATGTGACTCCTTTACTCAGTAATCTCCAATAACTTTCATTTACTATGATCAAGTAGAAGTTTCTTTGTTTGGCATTTTAAAGTCCTTCACAACCTGGCCCCAACCTAACTTTCCAGCTTTATTGAAAATTCTCTTTCACAAACACATAGCACTACCCCTTCCAGCTCTGTGCCTTTGCGTACCCTGTCCACTGTAAAGGGAATCTCCTTTCAACTCACCTTCATCTCTTAGAATATTTAGTTTCTTTTAAGGCTTAACTTAAGTATCACCTTCTGCATTAACCCTAATTCTTGATTCTCCCACCCCAGCTGTTGGTGCTTTCTCTTCAAAATTATTTTGTATCTATTTAACATATTTTCATATATACCTACTTATGTACGTGTTGTCTCCCCCAGTTTAACTCTATGAGGGTGTGACACCTAAGTTTCTATAATTTATGTTGCTTGGAACAATCCAGTCCCAATCTTCTCACCATATAGCAGTTCAAGGGCCATATGTGAATCACTAGGTGGTACCTTTTTCCTTTTCTTTTTCCCTTTCATAGTTGACTGTAAGAAGTTGTGTGTTGTGTTTTGCTTATGGTTATCATCCCCAATACTTCTACTTTCCCTTTTTAAAAATCAATCTTATTTTTATTGATATCTTTTGTTTTTATGTTACCTTTCTTTCCAAATGTACCTGGTAAGCCATCCCTTATAACAAAGATTTAAAAAGAGAGAGGAAAAGTTCCTCATTTCTATCTATGAGTATATTCTGTGCCTCTAAATCCCCAATTCTCCAAAGAGGGAAAGGGAAAGATACATTTTCTCAAATATTTTCTAGGACTAGGCTTGGTCATTATGATTAAATAGTATTTAGTCTCAAGTTTTTGTTATTTCATTTACCTGTGGATCACTGTATATATTATTTTCCTGGTTCTGCTTGTGTTACTCTGTATCAGAATTTCCATTCTTTCTGTACTCTTCATATAGATTCTTTCTTACAACATAGTAATAATTCATTACTTTCATGTACTACAATTTGTTAGCCATTCCCTAATTAGTAGGCATTTGTTTTGTTTCCACGTTTGCTACTACAGAAAGTGCTGAGAGGAATATTTTAGTCTTTATGGGGCCTTTCTTATTGTCTTTGACATCTTTAGATTATGTATCTAGCAGTGGGATCTTTGGGTCAAAGGCATACACTTTAGTTACTCTTGTAGCATAATTCCAAATTTCCTTCCAGAATATATGAATCAATTTATAGCTCCCCCTCTAGTATATTAGTGTGTCTGTCTTCCCACAACCCCTCCAACATTGACTATTTACATCTTTGATCCTTTTTAGTGAAGTAAAACCTCAGAGACTTCTTGATTTGCATTTCTCTTATTAGTGATTTGAAAATCTGTCATATGTTTATTAATAATTTGTAATTCTTTTGAGAACTATTTGTTTATATCCTTTAACTAGTTAACTATCCTTTAACATTGGGAGATGGCTTTTGGTCTTACATATTTGTGTTAATTCCCTACGTCATGGATATCAGATCCTTTTAAGACAGAGATATTTTGTGAAAGATTTTTTCCTAATCCTCAGTTTCCTTTTTTATCCTAACTGCATTAATTTATTTCATGCTAACATTTAATTTCGAGTAATCAAAATGATCTGTTTTAATCTTTTGTGGTAAATTGTGATATAATGAACTAAGTTATACAAGCCTTCTTACTAATAAGAACAAATAATATATTAGAGTATAATAAAGGAAAAAATTAATTTAACAATTAATACTTTAAACATAAATTGATTGAATTACCCTATAAAACAGAAAAGGTTTACAAAATAGATAATAATAATATGATGAGGGAAAAATAGATTTCTTACAGGAAAGGAAACAAACCTAAAACAGGAAGGCATTTTCAGATTTTAAAATGATCACTTGGAATAAAATTTATTATGTATTGGTTCACTCTAGAAAATCAGGATCTGCAGTCATGATATTAGACAACATTAAATTCAAATCAGAAATCACTGAGAAAAATAAAGAAACTGTATCATTCTTAAAGATACAGTTTATATGGAAAATAGATCAATAAACACAGGTAATTAAATTTTTAAACGAAAATTTAAATGAATTGGAAAAAGATTTTGGACAGAATAATATTAAAAGAAAGTGCCTTCACCATCACACTGAATACAACAAGGCAGATGAAGAAAAATAAGAAGTCACAGGCTTGCATAGAACACTGAAAAAAAATTAGATTTGAAAGCCATATAAGAACTGAAAATATTAGAGAATTTCTTTATTTAAATATTGTTCAAGCATTTATAAAAATTGATCATATTCTAAGGTATAAACAAAATATAAATGAAGACAGGAGAATTGTGATGGCCAAAAACCTCACTGTTATGTGACCAACCTGGTATAGAGCCTTTCCAAATTTAACTATTCCTCAAACCCCTTTTATCACCAGGACCATGTTTAAACCCTTTCCTGCTTACTAAGAACTTCTATAGCTCATGAGGCCTCAGAGAATACAAGGTCATCTCCATTCCATAGTAAGGCACTGGAATGGAAATTTTATGGAGGATGTCATATTTATATAGTCTCAGAATATGGCCTATAGGCTGGCATGCATAGATTTTCAAGACTATTTCTGGTTCCCTTCCAAAGGACAGTAGGGAAATAGCAAACTGATCACACCATTTTTAGAAGCAAGAAAAGCTATTAATTTCTGCCTACTATAGACGCATAGGAGGGCAGCTTCATGGCACAGTGGATAAGGTGCTGGACCTAGAGTCAGGAAAACTCACCTTCCTGAGTTCAAATCTGACTTCAGACACTTAGTAGCTCGTGACCCTGGGCAAATCACTTTACCCTGTTTGCCTCAGTTTCCTCATCTGCAAAAAAATGACCTGGAAAAGGAAATGGCAAATCATTCCAGTATCTTTGCCAAGAAAACCCTAAATGGGATCATAGAGTTCAACACAACTGAAACGACTGAACAACATAGACACATAGAGATCTAGCCTTGAAATCAGGAAGACTTGGGTTTAAGGCCTGCCATTGATTACATATTACCTGTCACTTAACCAAATGAGATATCAAATGAGATAATATTTGTAAAAGTGCTTGTCACAGTACCTTGCACATAGTTGGCAGTATATAAATGCTTATTCCTTTCCCCATTTAGCCTTTCAACTGTAAGTTGCAGACTAGTTCCTGAAAGTGTTTCCACACCAGGAGCTCCTTGCATTGATAAAATTATAGGTGTGGATGCCCCTGTGCCATCTCCCCCCAAAAAATACATGCCTGGTATTATAGGCTATGTGCAATTAAAAAGCTATTTATCACTTTTTTTCTCGTCTGCCATTTTTCTAACAAAGCAAGGGAAAATAATTTTTATCATGGAGGGGGAGGGGAAAGAAATAGTCATTTATTTAGCACCTGTTCTGGTTCATACAAATAGTAAGTGTCTGAGACTGGATTTGAACTCAGGTCTTTCTAATTCCTTTATGCAAATTCAAATATTATAGGCCTGAGTCTTTGCAGTTAATATTTTTTCTTGAATAGCTAGATATTCATGGTTCAGTAACAATAATGGTTCCACTTAAAGGGATGTGTTAAGAATTTGCCCCTGAGATAGATATTTTAGCCACGTGCAGTTAGATCATATATATTATCTATAAGTCAGTTATTTCACATGTCAATTTAACATAGTCTATATTTGAGTAATCTATCAATTTTGTTTTGTAAGATGATGAGCTGTAGTTTAATGATCATTTTTTGCTGTTTTCCCTAATAATCCTGGTTGACCACATAAAAACATTTAATGGTTGAATTCATTGTGAATCTTCTAATTTGTTTAATTTTAAAAAATATTTTAAATATAATTCATCTATAAATCCTCTTTGTATTGTTCTAAAATTTAAACAGTGGAAGTCACTAGTTAACGTTCATCTATGTCCTAGCTTCCATAAGGTCAGGAACTGATACCTTACTTTTATTGCCTTTAGTATCTAATGCAGTGCTGTACTCTGTACATAATAGGTGCTTATTAAATGAGGGTTGAATTCAATTGCATTTATAGAATTTAAAGAACTTAAATTGCTTAACATTGCAGATTGTCAAGCTACTACTTCGACATGGTGGAAATGCATTTCAAGCCAACAAACATGGGGAGCGACCAGTGGATGTAGCAGAGACGGAAGAGTTAGAACTACTTCTGAAAAGAGAAGTGCCTCTATCTGATGATGAAGAGAGCTTTACAGGTTAGTTCCACAAGATTGCATGTTAGATCATCTCATTGGCTGGATGTTTAAGATAGCATTATGAATTAGTTCATAATACATAAAATTTGTTGACCTTCTTTGAGTAATGTTAGCAAGTAATTACTTTGATTAGCTTAATGTGCACTTTTTCTTAACGTGTATAACTTGTTGAAGTATATCTGTAATACAGGTCTTATCACTTCTCTCCCAGAGAAGATAGCTCCACTTTCCTCCATCCAAACCTAATTCACAAATACAATTTGAAGGATATATGGCTAGAAAAATAGTTCTTGTGAAGAAGGCATAAGAGTTTTAATGGACTATGAGCTAAGTTCAGAACGAATCAGTGGTATGATATGACAGCAAAAGAAGCTAATAGCATTTTAGGCAGCACTGATAGAAGTATAATGTACACAGCAAGGAAAGTGGTAGTCCCATGGAAATCTGCCTGTAGTCAGACTACATTTGAAATATTGGATTATTGTATTTGTCCCTCAAGGGAAGAACTAGAACCCGGAGGATAGAAGTACAAAACAAACTTCTATTCAAAGAAAAATTTCCTAACAATTAAGAGCATTAGCTTGAAGTCAGGAAGACCTACATTCAAATTCCACTTCTGACAGTAGCTGTATGATCACAGACAAGTCATTTAACTAACTCCTCTAAGCTTCCTTTTCCTCATCTGCATAATTATGAGTTCAGACTATATACAGTTTCTGAGGTCCTGGCTCCAGATCAACAATTCTCTGAATTAAAACTTCAAAAATGGAAAGGAATAGGGACTTAATGTGAGTTTCTTCTCATCAGTGGTGTTTAAATAGAGTTAGATAACCACTTTTCATTAGTTGGGTATTGGTTGGACTACATGACTTCTGAGATACCTTCCGTCTCCTAGGATTCTATAATTCAGCTCCCTAGTTATAAACAGGTAACTTGCAAATGCCCTATTGCATAATCATACTCCTTCTTCATACCTCCTAGCCACTTCTTATCGCCTAGTGAAAGTTGCTCATACCCATAGTATAGCCTTGGGGAATTCTCTCCCTCCTCTTCCCCACATCCTTCTGTTCTTCTCTGGAAGACCTTGCATATCTTGTACTTTTAAACCTGGGCCTGCCTGCCTTTCCTCTTACTTTCATTGCTCACAGTTAAGCTAATACTCCCTAAGGTAATCTTTGCCAAATATACAGATTATTTTTTATAAAATAGCTCTCCCGCCTAGGAATAGGCTGTTTCCCAAGGTTCTTTTCTAAGTTGTCTATTTACAACAGTGTTCCAAATGGTGAGTAGCTTCCTGAGCCAGCCTACAAAAGTTTATTTATCCATAATGTTCCTGGCATTTTTTACTTACATAGTGGCAGAGAATTGGGGCACTTCCATAAAACTGCAAATGGGCCCTGGCCCCCAGCTGAAAGACAGGAACCTTTCTAGATGACACAGAAACGTTTTGGGTTTTTTGGGTTTTTTTAGTGAGGCAGTTGGGTTTCAGTGACTTGCCTAGAGTCACACAGCTAGGAAGTATTATATGTCTGAGGCCAGATTTGAACTCCGGTCCTCCTGATCAGGGGCCGGTGCTCTATCCATTGCGCCACCCAGCTGCCCCAGACACAGAAACTTCTTAAGGATGGTTTGGGTAGCCAGAGGTTGTGCTATTTCCATGATTGGGGAAGGGGAAGTTCCTCCTCTCCCCTGCTGGAAATCCAAGGGAAAGAAAGCACCAAATGCATCCCAAAGGAGGTGGAGCCATTTCCCCCTCAGCTCTTTTTATGGAATCGAAAAACATTTAAGTGCTTACTATGGGCCAAACATTGTGCTAAAATCTTGTCAGACAAATAGAAAAGAGAAATAGTACCTTCTCTCAAAGAGCTTACAGTTCTCTTTGGGGAGACAACACCTATAGGAGTTAAGCTCCTATCTGTAAAAGGCATGGTGGGCCCTAGGATCCTCCTTCACCTTACCGGCAGGATTATAGTTGGTGACTCCCTCTAATTGAAGAAGTGTGAGTGTCCACATCTGTCCCCCACACAAGGGCCTAGGACCTCGACAATTGGGAAAGAGAGATCCTAGTGGGATCTGGACAGGAGATCCAACACCATTCTAACAAGCTCTACTCTCTGGTACTTTTAAAGAACTCATGATGGTATCTATGCTGTTATATATACCATAGGTTGGGCACATCTTCCTGTATAAATCATTAGTCATCTTTGATGTAACCTTCCCAGTCACAGGAATCATCAGTAAAGAGGAATTGTGTCCCCTTAATATGGCTTATGCTCTTCAAGCAAAGGGCCAGATTACATGTGCAGCTCCATGGCAGGTTCCCAAGGCTACTCTGCTACATTAATAGTACTGTTTCCATTATACTTAAACACCATATATAGCATTGTTTCTAGAGGAAAATGAATTCTTGGTTTTGACTCAGCAACCCTGGAACACATTTCCATAATTTATTAGCTTCTCTAATCATAGAATCCAGGGTGCTGGCAAGTCTTTGTTTTTGTATGTTTTTGTTTTTGGAAGTAGCGTGTAACAGAGAGTAGGTAAGGTTGGGGGAAGTTGGTAGCAGGGGAAAAGATTTCTGGACGCCAGTGATTTGTTAATGCTAATGTATAAGAGAAGATATACTATTCAGCATAAGAAGAGGGAGCTGTAGATCAATCCCTCCCTGAATATTGTGAATTAGGACCCATATTCATTTCACCTTACAAGAAGCAAGGATAAAGATTCTCGACCTGATTTCCCTATAACTTACCTCAATTTGTGTGTCAGTCATGATGAATTAAGTGTTTATAAGTAGACAGTTTTTATAAATTCTTTAGTTGGCTTTACATTCCAGGTCTAATGCTTCTTCCAAGTATATAAGTTTAGAATTAAGTATTACTAAACAAAATGCTTTCCCTTCAATGAAAAATTTCATAGATCCTACTTATTTATTCACAGATTCTCCATTATTTGTTTTAATTTTCTAAACATCTCAAAATAAGGATAAAATTTACTGGAGATTTTAAAACCTTTGTTGTTGTTGTTCAGTTTTGTTTTTGGGGGGAGGCAGGGTTTGGTTGGGGGTTTTTTGTTTTTTTTTTTTTTTGAGTCAATTGAGGTTAAGTGACTTGCCCAGGGTCACACAACTGGTAAGTGTGAAGTGTCTGAGGCCAGATTTGAACTCAGGTCCTCCTGACTCCAAGGCTGGAGCTTTATCCACTGTGCCACCTGTTCAGTTATTTTTCAGTTGTGTCCAACTCTTTGTGACCTCATTTGGAGTTTTCTTGGCAGAGACATGGGAGTGGCTTGCCATTTCCTTCTCCATCTCATTTTACAGATGAGGAAACTGAGGCAAACAGAGTTAAGTGACTTTTCCAAGGTCACAGCACTATGAAGTATTTGAGGTTAGATTTGAATTCAGAAAGATGAGTCTTCTTGACTCCAGGCCTGGAGCTCTGTCTACTACCTGCCCTTTGAAACCTATACTTAAGTTTAAATAAATAAGCCTTTAGAAATGCAAGATGCTAGAGACATGGCTAGAAAGCAGTTCATTTGAAAACAATCTGGAGCCATTAGTCAACTACTAACCAATAGAATTCTCAATGTGATATCATCATCAAAAAACAAAAGAACAACTTAAATGGATTAAGAGTGGCAGAGTGTCCAGAAGGAAGAAGGAAGTAATTTTACTCTACTGAACTCTATCCTGGTCAAACCACATCTTGAGTTTTGTTTTCTTCTGGGTGCCCTATTTTAGGAAGGACATTGATAAATCAGAAAGCATCCATACAAAGACAAATAGATAGTAAGTGTCCTCAAGAACAAGAAATTCCTGGAATTCATTAAAGATTAGAAATTATTTGTCCTGGAAAAGAAAAAACTTATGCTGAACATAATAGCTGTCATGTGGAAGAAAAGCATTAGATTCATTAGAATATGAGCTCCTTGAAAACAGGGTTTGTTTTTGCCTTTGAATCGAATCCCCAGCCCTTAGAACAGAGCCTGGCACAGATTACATGATAAATGCTTGTTGACTGAGTTCTTCTGTTTGGACCTCCAGTTCAGAACTAGGAGCAAGGGGTAGAATTTCACAGAGGCAGATTTTGGACTTAGTGTAAAGAAAATCTTACAGTTAGAACTATCCAAAACTACAATGGGCTGCCCCTAGAGGTCTTAAATGAAGTCTGGATGAACATTTATTGGGTATATTGTAGAGATGGTCTCTATACTTTTATGGTTTGGGTTAAATTACCGGTGAGGTTTCTTCTAATTCTGAAATTGTGTGATTTTTGATATGTTTCCTTCCCACTTTTGGCCTTGTTTAAGCTGCTTGTAGTTTTTTAAAAATTACTGAATTTTTTAAAAGCCTTTGAAAATCACATATTTTTAATAAAGTAATAATTTAAAATTTTTTGCTTGGGTATATTGTGTCAGCTTAGTACCTTTTTTCTGAAACTTCAGGGTATAATTAATTCAGCCACTCAAAAGCCATCTACTAAATTAATGTTATGTGTAAAACATTGTGTTTAGAGAGAGAGAAAATTAAGACATTCCCTGCCTTTATGGGGCTTACAGTCTAGTCAGGAGGAATGTGATGTACACAGATAATGCAGCAGTTTGCAGTGATCATATGAAAACTGTGATACAGAATAGACTTAAAAAAGAACATGAAAGATTAAAAAAAAAGACCATTTCCCATTGTGGAAAAGAAACTATGATCCTGTGATAGTCAGATAGGTTTTACTCTTTAAAACATGCTTGTTGGAAATTAAATCTTTAAAATTTTAAAATAGAATCATAATTGTTTCCTTACTTCTCACCATAAAAAAAAAAATCACAGTCAAGAAAGAGGATTTTTTTTAACCACTGTAAACATGTTATGCTAATAGTAATGATAGTAGGAAAGGGCAAAGGATTACTAGGATTCTTTGAGTCACATGTTAAGATGAAAAGAAATAAAGAGAGAAAATAGAAATAGCAATATGATAGAAATAGGCAGTATTTACAAGAGGTTCCCAAATTTAAGGGTTCTCTTCCTGGCCAACTCCCTTAAAGACTGCTGGGTAGAAGCATGCTATTTGCTGTTTTTTTCTTCTGTTTTCTGTTTCTTGTGGTTCCTCCTATTGGTTCTAATTCTTACTTACAACATCACTAATGTGAAATATGTTTAATAGGAATGTATATGTATAGCTATATCAGATTGTGCACTGTCTTGGGGAGGAAGGGGGAGAAAAATTTAAAACTCGAAAGCTTATGGAAGTGATTGTTGATAAATTAAAATAAATTAATAAAAAAAATCTCTGCCAAAAAAAAAAAAAAGACTGCTAGGTAACAAAGTAAACTTGGTTTTAGGAAGACCTGAGTTCAGATACCACTTCAGATAGTTACTAGTCACGTGACCCTGGGCAAGTTACTTAAACTCTGTCAGTCTCAGTTCCCTCTTCTGTAAAATTAGAAAAGTAAAAGCAAAGGTTCAAATGAGATAATATATCTACAACTCTTTGCATACTTTAAAGCTCAATGTAAATGATAGCTTTTGTTGAGACAAAGATGTAAAGGTAGTTCTAGACATAGCCCATCTTGACGTCTGGGACATAGTCTCTGACTTCTGATAGCTGAAGAAAATACAGAGCACATACAGAACAACTTCAACACTTCCTAGGATAGGAGTAATCACATTTACTAACTGCCAGGAAAGAGCTAGTGCCTTGGCTACATATTATTAAAGAGATGGTTAGTAACATCTAGAAAAGGAAATGGTAAACAGAGAGCTCACATGGCTTCATCAAAAGTAGGTCATGCCAGATTAACTTTATTTCCCTCTTTGGACAGTGTTGCTAACCAGAATTCATTATCCCAATTTCTAACTTCTCGACTTTTGTTGACATTCTTCCAGTCACTCATGTTTGCTACCTTGGAACCATCCTCAGCTCTTCCCCCGTCTCTCATCTCTTATGTCCAGTTAGTCGTCAGGCCTTGCCTACCTATACATCTCTTATCACATTTGTCCTCTTCTTTCATTTGACTTGGTCAACACTGTAATCCAAACTTCCATCACCTCTTATGTGGACTTTTTGGGAGAAGAGTGCCAGGATCTCCCTATCTCACTGACGTTGGAGGGTAGAATATATTAACCAAGTGGAAATTAAATGTTCTGTAAAAACCAGTACATAATTGATGAATGTGAAAAAAAATCAAGGTCAGTGAGGCATGAACATTTTTTTGGAAAAAGTATTTGTCTAAAATAAAATATATAATTTAAATAAAGTCCATTCCCCTTCAATGAAAAATGATAATTTCAATAATATTTTCTTATATATCAAGGGAATATCTTTCACCTCAAAGATGTACTTTAATAAAGGTAGATTTTGAAACTGTCAAAGATGACTAACATAAGGCATTAATTTGCAAATAATAAATAAATTTTAAAGTCTAAAAATTATCTTGGATTATAATACTTCGTATGTGTGTGTGTGTATATACACACACATATAAATAATTTCATTTCATCCCCATAACAAGCTTGTAAGATAAGTTGGGCCAGCATTATTATTATTCTTAATATACAGATAACAGCCATGGCTGCTCCCTGGCATGATCCCATTACTTATTAGCACAGAAACCTTGACTAGTTCTGTTTCTGACCTGAGCTAATTTGCTCCACGCTAAGTAGCCTTGGGCCCTCTTTTCTTAGGGGGTCCTTATATTGGTGCCAGACTTGGTACTGACAGTCGATGGGCTTAGCCCTACAGCAACTCAGAACTCCCAAACTCAATAGGTCCACCAGCCCAAACTCCCCAGTAGCAGGGTTTATAGTCATGCATCACAACACCCAGAAGTTTGCCAAGATTTTAGCAAAACGTTTGATCAAATGTTTCATGCTATTCTCTCTCTTTTTTTTTTTTTTTTTAGGCAGTTGGGGTTAAGTGACTTGCCCAGGGCCACACATCTAGTATGACTCAAGTGTTTGGTCTAAGGCCAGATTTGAACTCAAGTCCTCCTGACTTCAGGGCCAGTGCTCTATCCACTGCGCCACCTAGCTGCCTCTCATGCTATTCTTTAGAAAAAGGTAGAGAAGTATGTGCTAAGTAATGGTATAACTAGATGCATTTAGAACTAGTTAAAAGGCAGGACTTAAAGCATGTTCAGTAATGATTTGATGTCAGTCAATCTAG
Source organism: Vombatus ursinus (assembly GCF_900497805.2). Classification (NCBI taxonomy): domain Eukaryota; kingdom Metazoa; phylum Chordata; class Mammalia; order Diprotodontia; family Vombatidae; genus Vombatus; species Vombatus ursinus. The sequence continues at coordinate 36,558,708 of NW_020955033.1, forward strand.
AATGGCATCTCTAGTAATAAGTATGACACAAGATAAGACATGATGGAGACAAAAAGAGGACCAGAAAAGTAGACTGAGAAAATCTGAGAAAGGAAAGGATTCTTTCAACTGGAGATATTGGAGAAGTCTTCATAGAAGAAGTAGAGCAAGTAAGAGGATAGACAAGATTAACATTTCCCGCACTAATTTGGTCATGGAAAACGTTGCTTAAAATATATTGATAGATTTAGTAATGAGATATGTTATGTTTTGTTTTTTTCAGGATAAAGAGAGATCAGAGAAATTTGGGAGGAAAATCTGTAAAATTAAACATATCTTCACACTAAAGATTTGTCATATATTAAGTATGTTTATGTGTTTTTGAAATTTAGTTAATGTTAGGGGTAAGAGAGCCTGCAGAAATAGGATTTCATCAAAGTAGATTAAGCAAGACCAATCATAGGGACAAAGTACTGGCTTAAAAGAGGATCTACTGGAAAAACTACTAGAAAAAAATGGAGTGACTCTCATAACTTTAAGTATGAATATATTGAGCAATCTAGTAACATGAAAAAATGACATTAAATAAGAAAGCAGAACCCATACATTGTCTACGGCTCTGAAACTGTTTCATGAGAAAATTCTGTTAGTGATAGTTTTTCTTTAAAATATTAAAATACCATTGATATTATTAAGTAAAAATAGTGACAAATTAATGGTAGAAAACTTTGCTGTTCCTCTCTCAGACTTGAACTAACATAACAGAAAGATAAAAGAGAAAATATAAAATTAAGCAAGTTATTGGAAAAATTTGAACTAAACAATTTGTGGCACCTTTCAAAATGGGACCACTAAACAGAAATTGAGGGAATAGGGAAAAAGAATAAGTCATACCACTTTGACTAATATAGCAGAATTTACTCCTTTCAATGGAAAAAGAATTGGGTGGCTAGTAGATTTATTTATCTGATAATTTAACATTTTCAGCACAAGACCACTGATTTGTACTACTTTTTTATTTTCAAGCTCTGTTAAAAATTATTTTTTAGTCATTATCTCTAGTCTAGAATCTATCCAGGAAATATGAACTCTTCCTCACTTCCTCAATACCAAATCATTGACAGAAATCTCATAGAAGTAGTACCACATTAGAATGTCAGGATATTTGACTGTCTCTAATTAGCAGCCTGACTTTAAGCTAGTAATTTTTCTGCTTGTTTTGTTATTTGTATAGTAAGAATGATAATAATGCTGGCCCAGCATGTCTAACAAGCCTGTTATGGGGATAAAATGAAATTTTAAATAGATAGATATGTGTGTATATATAAACACACATACACACACACACACATCTACAAAAATGCTTTGAAGGATGAAGTATTATAATTCGAGGTGATATTTAGACTTTAAAGTTCATTTATTATTTGCAAATTAATTAATGCCTTATGTTATTTGACACTTTCAAAATCTACCCTTATTATAGTATATCTTTAAGGTGAAAAATATTCCCTTGATGTATAAGACAATATTATTGAAATTATCATTTTTCATCTAAGGGGAATGGACTTTATTTAAATTATATATTTTTATTTTAGACAAATGCATTTTTCCAAAATAATGTTCATGCCTTACTGACCTTGATTTTTTTCACATTCATCAATTATGTATTGGTTTTTACAGAACATTTAATTTCCACTTGGTTAATATATTCTACCTGAATTTTTGGTCAGTCGAGGTCCCTCACGATATTATGCAAAAAGATCAGTAAATGTCACACAAAAGTATAGAGATTACTTTGCTTTTTGGGTTTTTTTTTATTGTTGGGCAGTGGGAGTTAAGTGACTTGCCCAGGGTCACACAGCTAGTAAGTGTTATGTGTCTGAGGCAGGATTTGAACTCAGGTCCTCCTGAATCCAGAGCTCGTGTTCTATCCACTGCGCCACCTAGCTGCCCCCAAGATTACATTTTTTTTAAGAGAGATGAAAGTACCCAGTTTCACCGTTTAATTTGCATGAGGTCCTTCTAAACCTGACTTGATCAAACTTGATCTGTTCTAAATTTAGATTATGTTAATTGTACATTAAATGTTCAATTTAATGCTCCTAGCTTTTGAATATATGGAAGTGCATTATCACTCCTATGGTGCATCACACCAGTCCATGTCACAGAGATACTTAAAATGCTACATCTTTAGAGAAGTCACCGTCGGATATAACCAAATTTGTGAATTTTAATTTTCTGATAAGAATATATTAAACAAGGGACAGCTAGGTTGCACAGTGGATAGAGCTCCGGCCTTGTAGTCAGGAGGACCTGAGTTCAAATCGAGCCTCAGACATTTGATACTTACTAGCTGTGTGACCCTGGGCAAGTCACTTAACTCCGATTGCCTAACCAAAAAAAAAAAAAAGAAGAATATATTAAATATAACACTCTAAGTTATACTTTTGATAAATAAGTGTGAACTTAACAATATTAAGTAACTTTGATCCAATTAGGCATCGTGTACTTATATATATACATACATATATATACACATACATACATATACATATGTGTGTGTGTGTATATATATGTATGTATGTATATATATATAAGCTTCTGTGATCTTGTTGCAGAACTACCTCGTCTGGCTTATATTCAAAATAAAATCCAGTTCATTGATGCATGGTATGCCTAAATAAGGAGTGCTTTTTATTAAAAACAAGATGTATTTTGCTGTTTAATGTCTACTCTTCTTATCTCACATTCTTCCTTCCATATCACCCACCTTATTCTCTATAGTTAAATGAATTTTAAAAAAAAAGGTAATTCACACAGGGGTAAAAAAAAAAAGTTACTTGTAGCTACTTAACACCCTACTTAGTGCCTTATTCATGTAAATTCCTACCTATAAATACTGTTTTCATGGATACTAATAATTATGATAACTAGGAGGATTGATAGAAAAGTTCTACTTGGAGGAAGGTACCACCAATTCTGCCTGATATTGATTGATAAACAAAATAGATTTTGTTAACTTTATACAGTACCCCTCTTGCAACTCTTTTTTTTTTTTTTTTGAGATGGTGTACAAAGTCAAAAGTTTCAGCCACAAGGAAACTTATGTATCGCTCCTTTACTCTGGCTATTTAATAATCAGCAAAGCAGGAGTGAATTATTGCAGTAAGAATAACATTTTGAGAGGCAGCTAAATGGTGCAGTGGGTAGAGATCAAGCCATGGAGTCAGGAGGACCTGAGTTCAAATTTAACATCAGACACTTGACACTAACTGTGTGACCCTGGGCAAGTCACTTAACCCTGATTGCCTCAAAAAAAAGCAAAAAAAAAATTACATTTTACTTCTTGATCTCTTCTAACCTGATTTACCAAACAAATTAGACATTTATAGGTTCTCCTTCACATCTTGTTTTAAAAAAAAAAAAGCTAAAAAGTTAATTCAGTTGAGGAAATGATAGAATCATGAATTAGACTATTTAAAAAAGGTGTTTAACCTAGATTAATCTTTGCTTATCAATTTAGTCTGCTAGACTTTATAGTTTCAAGCATTATTTTTATATTTTTATCACTTAATATCTCACACAAAAAAAGAAATACTGAAGCATCATTCCCACAGAATATTAATGTATCCCATTGTGTTATATATTATCAAAGTAGATAACTTGAAAATCATTTTCTTCCATACATTTTAATTTCCATTTGACTAATATATTCTGCCTAAATATTAGAGAAATGATTAGATGGGATTCAAAAGTAAAATATTTTGTCTCCGTTTTCATTACTCTCAAAGGAATAAAATCCTTGCCTTTAATACACAAGTAACCTTTTGTAGCTGCATTTTTCTATCACAGGCATTCACCCATAGTGCATTTTATTTCATTTTTATATAGGAAATTTGAAGTTATGTAGCATTCTGCTATGACATTCACGTTATAAAAAATTGTCTATTTTAACCAACTCATAATTTTCTATAATAATGGAGAACAAGGATAGCATAGCTCACTGAAATTCATTCATAACCCCCAAAATTTATTTTGAAAGATAGTTTCAAATTCTTCCTTCATTGCAACTTTACTTGGAGGAAAAAATTGTTTTTATCTCTTTTTATTTCTTTTATCTTCCCTGTGGTATATATTAGCATTAATAAATAGTTTGCTATTTGGTTTTTTTAATGGACCCCAAAATGGGACATAGGAAGAAAAAGAATGAATGGTTTGAATAGTACTAAAGTAGATTCTAATGTTTGTATCCTGAGTAGATAGGATAGTTCTTTGTAGATTGTAGTCATCTAAATGTCTGTTGAATTGAATTGTTTAACTTCTGAGTAATTGAGAGTTAATTACATATTCTTTTTCAGACAAAAATATATTAGGTATGTTGGTAGTTCAGAATTGGCATCTAATGTCAGTATGTTAATTATAAGCAGGAGGCATTATTATAGGATTTCTTAAAGTAACTCTCGAAACAAAGGAAGCATAAAAAAACACAAGAAAAGGTACTGTGTGTATACATATACATATATACATTTATAGACACATGGTTATAATGTGTTTTAGAGCAGCAGTATTAAACTCAAATAGACAGAATAAATTGGAGGTGATTAACAGAAGAAAGGAAGACACTAGTTTAACATTCAGAGCTTTAAGGAAATGTGAGGTTTTAGCTGGGACTCAAAACACAATTAACCTAAGGGGAAAAGGCCATCCTTACTGTGCCTCAGATGTCATGGTATAATAGTGATATGTAGACACAGAATCATCCTCAGTTTACTATATGTCTAGCTAGGTATGTGCAACCTATGTGACACAAACAAGGTTAAGAACCCTACAGTAAAAGGAGTACATCTATGGCTCTGCTATCTAAATCCTGGTGCCTGTTTTGCAATCCCATCCATCAGTTATGCAGAAGTTTTTGTTGGAATTCAACTAAGCAGTCCCCATCTTCCCTGATGTCAATCACTTGTTCTCCCAAACTAATCAAAAGGAGTTTCGTTTTTATATTGTTAGTAGGTGAAACTATTCCTTTAGATTTTTAATAGATCAGAAAACTCTATTTCCAAATGTAAGTGTGCAGATATAAGAATTTTTATACATCATGTTCAACAAATAAGGGAGGAAGAAAGTAAATATCCAGGAAAAGAGAGTGGTAGAAAATGTCAGATGCTGCAAGAGGGGTCGTGAAGGATAAAGATTGAGAAACTTTGACAGTTGAGATCTTTAGTAATTTTGAAGAGAGAAGGTTTAGGTGAGTAAGGCGTCAAAAATAAAAAAGACAGACTGGGAGCCTGGAAGGATAGTAGTGCCCTCAACAGAAAGCAGGAATTTAGGAATAGGTATGTTCTTAGAGGAAAAGATAATTTAATGAGATCTGTAATACAGATCTTAACTTATTCATTTCTGCTTAACAAAATGGGTGAAGCAAAGGGCTTTTAAAAATTACAGCCCCAATAGATCCAGGAGAGATAATTTAAAAATTATTGGACTATCTGAAAGCCATGATCAAAAAAAGAGCCTCGACATCATCTTTGAAGAAATTATCAAGGAAAACTGCCTGATATTCTAGAACCAGAGGGTAAAATAGAAATTGAAAGAATCCACCAATCACCTACTGAAAGAGATCCCCAAAGGAAAACTCCTAGGAATATTGTAGCCAAATTCCAGAGTTCCCAGGTCAAGGAGAAAATATTTCAAGCAAAAATTACAGCTCCTGACCTAGAGTATAGAGCCAGGGCCAGCCAAACCCAGCAGGTGATCTGGGAAAGGAAGAGTGCTGGTTGTGGGGTGGGAGGGAAGATTGAGTAGAGCATTTTCTTCAGGTACTCAGGTTGGGATTCTCCCTGAGGGGCGAGTGCCCTGGACCAAAGAGGAGATTTCCTTCTACTTCAGAAGCAGTGTGTTAAAGGTAGACTACTTCTGCCTTTTAAACTAGAGATTCAGAACATTATTTTATCTAGTATCTCCATTTCCCCTCTACCACTTATCCATTTGAGTCCTCAACTCAAATTTATGACTAATTGGAGATCAGGTAATCACTATAACATTCGCGCCCCCCCCCCCCCCCGATATTGACAAAGCCCAAAAGATTATTTTTTTAAAAAGTTCCTTGTTGGCAGGAATTAGCTTTTTCTTGCATTTATGCATCTAAGTGTGCATGTGTATGAATGAATGAATGTAAAAGCCTAAAGGTTTACTATGTGTTAAGTACTGTGCTGTACCAGGCCACAAGGAGATTATGTTCTAATAAGGAAAGACAGCACACATAGGAGACTGGAAGCCAAGGGAAGGGTCTTTTGGCTTAAGAAGTCAAAGGGTATGTGTATATAGACAGATACATACATTTTTGTAATTTCACATAACTAAATTTTCATATCCTTTGAAATGTGGGAGAATTGAGCTAAGTGTTTTTGTACAGTAATCCTAAAAAAATACTACTATGACACTGGATTGGAAATAAACCTTGGTTCTCAAAAGTTGTGCCACTGGAACATAGACTTTGGAATTTCTAACTTTTGGTTGTATAGGTTTTCAAAATCACTTTTGGGACCTAGATAGGCTCCCAAAAGCCTTCTATTTTTCTCTTATTTGGTTCTAAGGGACTAAACTTGCTGAGCCACAGCTGTCTGTGATAAATTATGATAAATAAAACCTGTGATAAAATCACAGATCTTTGAAGTATTGACTCCTCAGAAATAGATTTGTTATTACATGTACAAGAATTAGAAGTTAGGAAATTAAAGAACAAAGTACGTATCTCAAAAGACACAGATAGATCAATGGATTGATGGACAGATAAGATTCCATTTATTTTGCTAATTTGCTAATATAACCTTTTGGATTGTATTTCTTTTCATTTTATTGAATTTGATTTTTCTAATTTTATTCATTTTTAGTAAATTGGTGTTTATTTATCTAATTAAAAACATCTACCTTTTAAGTTATTGGTCTTTGATACTGAAAAGTATTTCTCTATAAGTATTTAAAAAAACTTTATAAAGCAACACTTCATGATAATACATGAGCTCTTTACTGTAAACAGTCGTGAAGAGGCTTTAGAACTAACACAAGGACTTTATACTAAGCAATTCCATAACATGGACCCAGAAGATAGCAAAACATCATTGTGCTGCTGTCTCCATAATTCATACATAAACCTCAAGTGATTTTTTAAAATTCAGTTTAATTTGAAATTTGATGTTTGCATAGTATGTATTTTTCTGTCATCCTGGTTTTTCTGAAAATTGTCATTTGTTGACTGACAGATTTTCTTTTCTTACTTTAGATTCTGAAGAGGCTCCATCTGTAAATCCTTCTAGTGTTGATGAAAATATTGATTCTGAAGCAGAGAAAGATTCACTAGTCAGTGAAAGTAAACAGTTAATACCTAGTAAAGCCCCTCTTCCTTCTGCTCTTGATGAATATGAATTCAAAGATGATGATGATGAAGAAATAAATAAAATGATTGATGACAGACACATTCTTAGGAAAGAACTACGAAAAGAGAATGAATCTGAAATAGAAAAGAATTTATTTGTAAAGCAAGAAAAAATCTATCCCAAACTATTTAAAAGTAAAAAACAAAAACCATCTAGAGTTCTGTATTCAAGTTCTGAAAGTTCAGATGAAGAGATTATTCAGGACAAAAAAGTTGCTTCTACTACATGTTCTGTCCCTGAAACTTCAACTTCTGATTTAAGATCCAAAAAGGAATATTTAGTTGCAAATGAACATAAACAGAAAGGAAAGGTTAAAAGAAAGTTAAAAAATCAGAACAAAAATAAAGAAAATCAAGAGTTGAAACAAGAAAAAGAAGGAAAAGAAAATTCTAGAGTAACAAACTTGGTATGTAATCCTGTATTAGATTCTCTCGACAAAACTAGAGAAGAAGAAAATTTTAGAAAGTCTTTTACTCCAAAAGATGATACTTCATTACATTTATTTCATATTACTACTAGTAAATCTCCTAAACATCCCTGTGGACTAAGTGAAAAACAATCAACACTACTAAAACAAGAAAACACCAAAACATGTTTATCACCAGGTAGTTCTGAAACATCCTTACAATCTGACCTCATTAGACATGAAAACAATGCAGATTCAGAATTCCTGTTGGAAACTTCTAGTGGAAAATATTGTAAACATAAAGAAAAAAGTAAACATCATCAGAAAGATTTCCACTTAGAATTTGGTGAGAAATCTATTCCAAAAATTAAAGATGAAGATCATAGTCTGTCTTTTGATAATTCAGACTATGCACTGAAAAAGACTGATAAAGAAGGCAAAACATTAAAGAAACATAAATTAAAACATAAAGACAGAGAAAAGGAAAAGCACAAAAAAGAGCCAGATGGTGAAAAAGAAAAATACAAAAATAAAGATGGAAATAAAGCAGTGCAGAGAAGTGTTGAATTTGATAGAGAATTTTGGAAAGAGAATTTTTTTAAAAGTGATGAAACTGAAGATATCTTTTTAAATGTGGATCATGAATTCCTGACATCTGAAAAAAAATCTAAGTTGGAAAAAAACACAAAAGATGACAAATCAAGCAAGGAAAAACACATACCAAAAGAAAGAAGCTTTAAAGAGGAACGAGAAAAAGGAAAAAAGGAAAATGAGAAGTCCTTTAAGGAAGAAAAAATCAAAGAGTTAAAAGAAGAAAGGGAGAGTGTACCAATAGATAAAGAAACAGAATTACTTCCTTTGGGTGTAAGTGTTAAAGAAGAATCGATGGGATTGCATTTAATAGAAAAGGAGACAGAAATTGATAAACAAGAAAAGAATATGAAAGAAAATAAGGACAGACCTGAGAAACGTCTTCAGATTAAAGAAAAAGACTTGGAAAAGAATGACAGAAAAAATTCTGAAAAAGAAAAAAAGATAAAACATGATCATAAGCCAGAGAGAGACAAATTAGATTTGAATGAATGCATAGAAAAAACAAAAGAAAAGGACAGAGTAAATTCACACCAGGCAGAAAAATACCATAAAGAAAGTGAGAAGATAAAAAATATTGCCACAGTTAAAAAAGCTGATGACAAAGAAAAAAGTAGAGATAAGATGGATAAAAAACATGACAAAGAAAAAACTGAAAAAGAGAGGCATCTAGGTGAAAGCAAAGAAAAACACTTCATAGAGAAAAAAGGTAAGCTATCAGAGAAAGATAGTGAATATATTAAACTTGAAAAAAGTAGAACAAAAGAAAAAGAAAGGGAGATTGAGAAAAGGGAAAAATCTAGAGATAAAGAAAGTTTATCTTTAGCTGCTTCTAGGCATGTACAGGAAGAGAGAAGGTCAACTTCCACAGAAGGCAGTAAAACACTGCATGAAAAACTTTCATCCCTTAAAGAAAAAACAAAAGATGAACCTTTGAAAACTCCTGATGGAAGAGAAAAAGATAAAAAAGATAAAGATATAGACAGGTATAAAGAACGAGATAAGCACAGAGATAAAATACAACTCCATAACTTACCCAAGCACAAATATGAAGTAGATAAACCTAAACCTAAATCATTATTGACTCCGAAAGATACTCGACCAAAAGAAAAGAGATTGGTGAATGATGATTTAATGCAAACAAGTTTTGAAAGAATGCTAAGCCTTAAAGATCTAGAAATAGAACAGTGGCATAAAAAACATAAGGAAAAAATTAAGCAAAAGGAAAAGGAACGATTGAGGAACCGTTCCTGTTTAGAACTCAATAAAATAAAAGATAAAGAAAAAGCAAAAAATACACTAGCAGAATCAAAAAGTAAAGAACTAATTAGGTCAAAGAGTTCAGAGTTGTCTGATGTTTACACAAAAGAGAAACATTTAAAAGATGCTACAAGTAACAGATCTCAGTCTGTAGACACAAAGAACATAACGAATGTCGGGAAGTCATCTTTAATTATAGATAATAATTTAAGCAGATCTCCTCGATCAGAAAGTGAAAAAACAGGCCTCAGCTCTAGATCTGTATCAATGATTTCAGTTGCTAGCTCTGAAGATTCCTGCCACACTACAGTGACAACCCCAAGACCTGTAGTTGAATATGATTCTGACTTTATATTGGAAGGTTCTGATTCCCAAATGTCCTTTTCACAATCACCATTTTTGCCAGTTGCCAAGTCTCCTGCCCTTCATGAAAGGGAATTGGACAGTGTAACCGAATTGCCAGAGCGGATTAAATTACCATATGCAAACAGGCTTCCAACATCTCATCTCAGGTCATCTTCTGTAGAAGATGTTAAGCTTATTATTAATGAGTGTAGACCTGTCGTGGAAGTTCGAAGATGTAGCATGCCACCTGTCATTTCAGAACATACAAAACAACTTCAGACAATGTCAGAAGAAAACAATCAAAGTAGGTTACTGGCTGTGCCAAGTCATACTTGCAGTTCCCCTAAACATGAAGTGTCTTCTTGTAATGTGCCTGAAAATGACCTTTCAAAAGTATCTAACTTACATTCCAGTTTTGCTACTTCTCCAGTTACATCTTTCAACAGTAAGCATAGTTCATCAGATACAAATGTTATCAAAAGTACTACTCAGATGAGCCCTATAGGAGAAAATCCTATGCATGTAGAATCATGTAATCTAATTAATATGACTCAACAAAATAAATCTTGGGAGATACTTGTTGAAAGACAGGAGTCATTAAGCACAAATGATTTTAACTGTTCAAGTTATAGAGTACCTGATCAAGATCCAGTCATCCAGGGATTGTGTAATCCTGACAACAGAATATTAAAGGAACAGAATACATCTGAATTATTACCTCAACATCAAACTGAAATCCAAGGAAATTCAGGTGCTCAAGATTCAGCATCTTTTATGCCTTCTCAGCCACTCTGCTCTTTCCATGGCCAGTCATTCTCAGATGCTGAAAGTATTTCTAAACATATGTCTTTGTCATATATTGGTAATCAAGAGTCAACTTTTCAACAGAAGATTCTAGTCCAAAATAATTCTATTTTAGACACAGATAATAATTTCAAAAAAGATTTGGAAAATACTTTTTTTCCAACCGATGGTCAAAACACAGATGCATTTGTCACTGTGTATACTGAAAGGACCATTCAGAATATATCACCAAATTATGAAAGGACTAATGCCTTGCCCACAGTACCATCAGAAAAGGACTTTCTTGGAAATGATGCCTATTCACAAATAAATACACATCCTTATTCATTTAGCAAACTTACTTATAAAACTTCAGACAGTCATGAAGTTGATAGCACAGCTGACGCTCAGGTTATTTCACACGAAAAAGAAAAACTTGAGAATTCAGTTTTAATCAAGTTAGCTAATAAGTCTGATGTGGATCTTGGTGAGCTAAATGCAGGAATGTCTAAAGGAAACCTACATGAACAAGATAGTTCAAAAAAATATAGTGAAAGTAGAAAAGGATTTCTGTCCACAGAAGATGAGGAATCACAACAAAGCACTTTATCAAATCCTGAAAGTCACTCACAACCATCTGGTCAAGCAGAAGTACATAAATGTAGTCAGTTAGTTAAAATAGAGGTAGAAGAAACTGCCGAAGATGATAAAACTGATCATCAAATACCTCAAAGGATAACTAGAAACAGAGCAAATATAATGGCAAATCAGAGTAAACAGATCCCTATTAGTTGTGTGTCATTGTCTGAAAAAGATAATGAATCTGCATCTCCTAGAGGAAGAATAAGGTTAACTGAGGAAGATGATGCTCAAGTCCACCATCCACGGAAAAGGAAAATGTCACGTGTGCCTCAGCCTGTGCAAGTGAATCCCTCTTTACTGCAAGCAAAAGAGAAAACTCAACAGTCTCTGGCAGCCATTGTAGATTCTCTGAAATTAGATGAGATTCAGCCATATAGTTCAGAGAGGGCAAATCCGTATTTTGAATACTTGCACATAAGAAAAAAAATAGAAGAGAAACGCAAATTACTGTGTAGTGTTATTCCTCAAGCACCTCAGTATTATGATGAATATGTGACATTTAACGGATCATACCTCCTGGATGGAAACCCTTTAAGCAAGATTTGTATTCCTACTGTAAGTAACAGTTTTACTTGATAAAATATACTTTGAATATATCAAGATATTCCTTAGATACAATCTAATAATGTGTGCAAATTTGTGCTTCATTTAAGGGAAAGAACACTTCTAATAAAGGAGTGTCTTCTGGATGGCAAATATCTGAGATGAGTTTTTACTATGTAATAAGCCACTGGTTGCTTCAAATAAGTAAATGTAACTTTTCTAGTCACTGTTTTGTAGTTTACAGATGCTTCTGAGAGCTCTAGCCAAGACAGAAGGTTTAAAAAAGAGTAGTTCATTTCATTCACCAGAGATTATATGAAAAAATTTTGGTGAAAAGTTAGAGAAGAAGGATTGTATTTTCATTTTCACATGAGACAACAAGTGATTTTTGAAATCTTGTTCCAGAGGTTTGTAAAGGAAAAAAAAAGGAGGAGAGGGAGAAAAGGTTTTAAGTATTATATTTATTACTTTTATTAACTAAAATTTCTGACACATTTCAGGAAACCCTAAATAAGAATTAAGTTGTAGTTTATATGACTATAGGGCAAACAAATGAAATAGTAATCATTTTATGAAGATCCTCAAAAATGTAAAAGTAATTATTTTTGTTTCATTCCAAGAGACCTTCTGTTCCCCTAAAGATTTTTTTTAAAAAATGAAAGAAAAAAAGAAATTTACCTAAAATAACTACTCATCTTAAAACTTGAAAGTATAAGTAAATTTTATATTTCAATAATTACAGGTGAAACTTTTGTGTAGTTTCTTCATGCTAAAACATACACCTCAATGGTATTTTAATGAGCTGATTTATGGCGCCATCTGCTGTTTATTCAACATATTTTTGATGGTCTCCCATTTGGCTAACAGATCGATCACTACCATCAGAGCACATCCCTTGTTTTGAGGTTTTGTTAGTTAGCCTTATGGTCAGCATGATAATATTTTTCAAACTGAGCTACCAAGAACTGATGTTTTAGAAACTGAAAACACGTAGATGATTCTTCAATTTGCCTTCATCCTTTTTAAAACTATAGGAATCTCTCTCTCTCTCTGTCTCTCTCTCACACACACACACACACACACACACACACACACACACACACGTCTCCTGTACATAGAGTACTCTACTAAGTGCTAGGGAGATATATGATTTAGATGATAGCAGTAATCACAGTTGACATTTATATAGATTTTTAAGGTTTTCAAAGCACTTGATTCAGCAATATCGTTTCTCAGTGACATCACTTAGACATTGTAACTCAGCCCACCAAAAACACTTGAAAACTCTGCAGTTACTCATTTATGACATTTTTCCTACGAAACAAATTGCAGAACCATCGACTTCTAGCAAGATATGCCAGTATAATTGTCATGACAGCATTCTGATAAAAGTTTGAGTGGAGATAAAGCATGACAGAAAGATGCATTCAACTTTGTCATGTTACATTGCTGTTGTATCCCAAAATCATGTTTACTTTAAAAAAAATTTTGTAGTTCACTTATATATAAAACATGAGACATATTGTATCTTAATATATCCTCTTCTCTTTTTTCTGAGTTAGGTTTTCCACACCCTAGGCTATCAGAAATTACTTTTGATCTGAGAACCTGAGTTTCATCTCAATTTAAACCTTTGATATCTGCCTTCCATTACTTTACCTTACTTTTGTTTCTGGTAAAAATGCTTATTGTCACTTCAGTGTGAGTCTAACTTCTTGGTCAGCCACAAGAATTGCTAGAGAGACACTAAACCCAAAACTTAAAATATTTCATAGAATTATTGAATTTTAAAGCTAGAAGGGAGTTAGAAAACATCTAATCCCACTCCTTCATTTTACTGACAGGAAACTAGGTGCCAAAGTGGAAAAAAGCTGCACTAGAACTTCAGTCTCCTTTCTCAGTTTTGTTTTGTCTTTACTGCCTAACATTTTGTTAGAATACCAAGGTGCAAAATGGGAAAACAAAGTGACTTTTTATATGATAAACAATGTAGTCTAATAATATAGGTAGGATTTGTATAGCTCTTTAAAATTTACAAAGCATTTTACAAAAATTAACTTATTTTATCCTCACAACAACCATGAGAAGAAGGTGCTATCATTATCCCCATTTTACAGATGAGGAAACTGAGGCACACATAAGTTAAGTGACTTGACCAGAGTCACACAACTAGTAAGTGTATGAGGCTAGATTTGAACTCACAGTTTCCTGACACCAGGTTCAGTGCTTTTTTCCCACATACCACTAGTTGCTTCTAAAGATGATTCTCATTGAATCATAGAATTTTAGAGCTTGAAAAGATATTTAGGATCTAATTCCGTATTTTATAGATGAAGAAACTAAAATACAGCATGGCTAGTGACTTGCCTAAGATCATATAGCTAGCTAGTAGCAAACCTGGGGTCTCTTGACTTCATTGATCTTTCTGTTTCTATGGATGTTCCAGACTATGCAATCGAAATTTTAATTAAGTTATTAGTAAAATATATATTTATGTATGTATACAGGATGCCTGAGTGATTCCTAACTTTTTTTTGTAGTTGACATTCTTTCATTATCTGATTTCGTGAGATAGGTACTACCCTCTCTAAAGTACTGTGTGAAATATGTTTAAGTTTGTTGATTTAAAATTCATAGTGAAAATTTAATAACTATTGGAATTACTGGAAGCACCCTATGCTATCAAAAACTAAGATAGTAATAACAAACTCTCTCAGGAATCACAGAATATCAGAATTGAAAGGAACTTCAGGAGTCATATATTCTAACCAATACAAGAAAAAGAATCTCCCTTTTTCACCATCCCCTGCAGGAGATGACATAACCTCTTACTGAAGCCCTCCAGTGATGGAAAAGTCACTTTCTCCTAAGGCACCCTGTTCTATTTGGGGGAAATGGTTAGGAAGTTGTCATTATGTGAGGTCAAAATCTGTTCTTTTGCGTTTCCACTCACTGTTCTTAGTTCTGCCCTCAAGGACCAAACAACAAGTATAATTTACTCTGGTATGGCAGCCTTTCAACCACTCAGAAACAGCTATTATA
Organism: Vombatus ursinus; assembly: GCF_900497805.2. NCBI lineage: Eukaryota > Metazoa > Chordata > Mammalia > Diprotodontia > Vombatidae > Vombatus > Vombatus ursinus. The sequence continues at coordinate 36,573,732 of NW_020955033.1, forward strand.
CTCTCTCCATTCTAAATTTTTTATTCTTCACACTAAAAATCCCAAGTTAATAGATCCTTCTATGACATGTTTTCTAATCCTCTCCCCAATTTTGGTTGCTGTCTTCTAGATAATTTCTAGGTGATTAGCGTCCTCCTAAACTACAGCAACCAGAATCAGACAATACTCCAAATGTAATCTAGGGAAGAATACACAGCAGGACTAGCACCTCCCCTGTGCTGGTCACAATGCCTCTGTATCGCCTAAGGAAAAATTAACTCATCATCCATTTTCTCTTTAGTTCATGAAATACCATAGGAAGATCATAGGAAATTCCCGACACAATATTACGTCTCTTTCTCTATTGATTTACACTATTGTATCTTCCCAACTCCCACCCTGAGCAGCTTGCTTACGTTATCTGTATGTATCTTTTTACAGTCAACATTATTCAGTTTCTCTCTCTCTCTCTCTCTATCTCTCTCTCTCTCTCTCTGTCTCTCTCTCTCTCCATATATACATATATATCTATATATATACACACACACACATATATATACACATACACATGCACATATATACATACACACACATGTATGTATCTTATGACATCTTGTGTTTGTCAGAATTTGTGCTGTCAGAATTCCTTTTTCAAAAGCATCTTATTCATTTTGGTTAAATTTTCTCACTTGCATGAGAGAAATATATCTCCTTTATATATAATAGCACCTACCATGTAGTATTCTACTATTCCTTTTCCTAATCTATTCCCTTTGAATGTGGTAAACCTTTCATTAGCCAAATTTCAGTCATAAATCACATCCCACAAAGTTTTAGTGGCCATCTAATGCCCTTGATACTTCTTTTAGTCAACACAGTGTCTTCCTTTCTCTTGGTAGGTACTTTACAAATCTTTGTAAAGTTAAACAGTCATAAAATCAGATACTCCTAGGTACTCAAACCTTACTCCCATTGGGGGAGGGCCCTTAAAATATATCTTACCAGTCTATCTGGACTTCTAGGTAGACATATTATACCTTATAATCATTCTGATTGTATAACTTGACAATCCATTGACACTACAGCAGGGACTGTCATTTTTTTTCCTCTCACCAGCACAGTGCCTGACAGATAGTAGGAATTTAGTAAATATTTGCTGAATTGAATAGAATATTGTCCTTTCAAGATAACAACTCTATCGTCCTTTTGAATATTATGAAATGAAAGTTAAGTGATATGTTTATGCTGATGGTTAGAGTGGTTAAGCAGAAAGAGCAGAATTGGGCTCTAGCCCGAGGCTCAGCCACTTAGTATCTATGTGGGATGGAGAGAGAGAGAGAGAGAGAGAGAGAGAGAGAAACTGAATAATGTTGACTGTAAAAAGATACATACAGATAACGTAAACAAGCTGCTCAGGGTGGGAGTTGGGAAGATACAATAGTGTAAATCAATAGAGAAAGAGACGTAATATTGTGTCGGGAATTTCCTATGATCTTCCTATGGTATTTCATGAACTAAAGAGAAAATGGATGATGAGTTAATTTTTCCTTAGGCGATACAGAGGCATTGTGACCAGCACAGGGGTGGTGCTAGTCCTGCTGTGTACTCTTCCCTAGATTACATTTGGAGTATTGTCTGATTCTGGTTGTAATATTTGCAGGATTAGACTTTTGCTTGCCTCAGGGAATAACCATCCTTAGATTATTTAGTAGAAGTTCAGGAAGCTAAACTTCAGTGGAATGTAAGAAAGAGCATCCTAAAAATGAGAGCTATCCAAAAGTGGGATACCCCTTCTGGCATCATGGATGTTCCTAATCACTGGAAGTCTTCAAGTGAAAAGAGTCTGTATCATCCTCTGTAACAGATATTGTAGAAGGGGACATGCTTCAAGTAGCATCATCTTAGGTGATGTTTTTCAACTTGTAGATTCTGTGATTCTATAGAACTTCTATATTAGAAGCTGTGTTTATATACAAGTGAACCTCGGTTATCCCTGGTTTGGAGCACATTTTATGGTATTGATTTTAAATTACAATAGAATCTTATGCTGGGTAGTGGGGCTAATGTTTAACTTACAAACTAAACTGTAGTTAACAATAACACCTCACGGATGGCATATCAAGGAATTAGATATTCTAATGCAATTTATCAGGCATTTTGGGGGAAAGATGTTTCACTTGCTGATTTTACAAATTATTGGATTTTGCCCCATTAAGTACTAAAACTTATAAAATTTTTGATCAATTTTTACGAAAAGACAACAAAAAACTGTTATATACTTCCCTGACATCCTAAATAGAAAGTCCTGATATTAACCTCTTGCTTAGTATGAATCATCATTAGAAATATGGTATTTTATTGTACTATGATTTCCCCAGGGCACTAGTAAAATGTATAATTTGCCCCTATCCTAAATGGCCCTAGCCTTAGGGCCATTATGCTTGTTGAGTCCTTGTCTGCTTTAAAATGTTTGTCTCCCTCACTGTTTTGTCAGTTGCCATTTCTTTCTAATATTTTGCTATGGGTTTGAGAGACAAAAGGCAACCACACTTGTTAGAATTGTATTTAAAGGAAGAATAAAATAAGATATTGAGTTAGGACAGTTGAGTTTTCATTCCTTCATTGCTTTCACTGCCTAATTCTTAGGAGAGTAGGCTTACGTAAACTTGCTGAATCAATCCTCTGCCTCTTGAAATACAACTTCCATCTTTATCGTTCTGTTGAAACTATCCTCTCAGAAATCAGTAGTCACTTCCTACTCACCAAAAACAATCACCTTTTTTCAGTCCTCATCTTTTGACTCCTCTGTAACATTTGAAATTGTGGATTAATCTCAACCTTCTGGATATTTTTGTATTCTTTGGGCCTTCCCTGATACTTTTATTTTTCTGCTTCCTCTCCTGAGCTCCAGATTTATGTTTCTAAATACCTACTGGATACCTTCACCTCTATATCTTACCAGCATCTGAATCTCAACATAACTTAAATTGAATTTGGAGGAATCTTCTTTTCTAAAATTTATGTTGCTTCTGAATTTCGGCTAAAGACATCACTGCTCTCCTAATCACTTGTGTTTAGAACCTCACAAGCATCTTTGACTCTCCGTTTCCTTTGACCCATACATCCTATCAGTTACCAGTTTCTGTTCATGCTCTCTCCAAAATACCTCCTACATCCATTTCCTAACTATTTCCCATTGCCAGCACACTAGTTCAGACTTTTATTAACTCTCACCTAAACTATTCCAGTAGCTTCCTAAAGCCTAAAGTACTTCCTCACCCCATCCAATCTAACCAGACACCCCTGGCCCCTAATTGAGGCCATCTGCCATGAACCCTGTTACCTCTTTTAGCTCAACAATTTAAAGCTCCTCTACATTTTCTCCTTTGTTCAAGGTCCCAAAGGAGGAATGCCCCTTCTATTTATGCTCTTAATTACATCACTCCCATCTATTCCAGGAGGTTGTCCCATCATTAATTCCTTCTCTCACTTCTTCCATCACTCCCTTTTTATTGATTTTTTACCTGCTGCCTTTAACCTTCACAGGTGTATCCTATCTATAAAAAACAAATTTAATTTTACCCTACTATCCCCTCAATTATCCCCTCTATTAACCTATATCGCCTTCATTGCCAAGCTTTTAGAAAGTCATTTATTCTCACTGCCTTCGCTTCATGATCTCTCTTTTCATTTTTCACCCCATCTCAGTCAGTTTTTAATACCCTGCCACTTCTCAGAGTGCTTTAGGCAAACTTAACAATTATCTTTTTAACTGCCAAATCCCTTTAGCTGCTAAATTCCTTTCCTCAGCCTCATTTCCTAGACTTCTTAGCTTTTGACACTGTTGAGTGCTTCTCCTGGAAATTCCTCCTTGGCCACTATAATTTACTGGTTTTCTTGCTATTGGTTCATCTTAAGACTGTAAATTTAGAGCTCGATAAGTCCTCAGAGTCCATCTAGTCCAAGCCTGTCATTTGACAGATAAAAGAAAATGAAGCCCAGAGAGGTTATGACTTGTCCAAAGTCTCACAGGTAGTAAGGGTTAGAGCAGGACTTCGAACTCCAAAGTCAGTACTCTTTGCACTTTTACCAGACTGTCTCTAGCATCTTCTTTCTCACCTGCCCCCGGCCACCTACTAACAAGTACCATGGAGACTGTATTGGAATCTCTGTACTCTTCCTTGGTGATCTCATCAGCTCAATATTTTCAGTTATCTTCTCCATGTAGATGATTCCCAAATGTGCAAATATATATATACGACAGCTCTAATTGCCTGAGCTCTAGTCCCACATAGCCCACTGCCTGCTGGGCATATCTACCTTGATGTCAAGTGAGCATCTCAAACTTAAATATCCAAAACTAAACTGAATATCTCTCCCCCTCATCTTGTCCCTCCTCCAAACTTACATATTTCTATTTAAGGCGTCATCTTCATAGTTATCCGAGTTTACCTCCAAGTTGTCCTTGATTCATTCCTCTCCCTCATCCATCCCTATACATAGCTGCCAAGTTTTGATTCTACCTTCCCAGCATCTTGCATCCATCCTCTTCTCTCTGATCACTTGGCCATCACCCCCACCTCAGGTGCTCATCACCTCTTCTCTGAATTATTTTAATTGCCACCTGCTTGGCCTCCCTGCTTCTAGTCTTTTCTTTCTTCAGTCCATCCTTAACAAAACATATAAAATAATCTTCTTACAACAAAATTTTGACTATGTCACTCTGCTGCTCAAGAACTTTCACTTGCTTTCCTTTTGCCTTGAGAATAAAATACAAACTCCTTAGTCCAGTGTGTAAGGCTGGCTCCAACTCTCCTTTTCACAGACTTTTAAGGTACCCTTTTTCACATATTCTATACTCCATATTTCACCACTGTTTTCCGATTCAGTAAGTCTGTTGTCTCTGCATTGCACAAGCAACCCACATGCCTGGAATGCACTTTGTCTTTATCTGTGTGTCTTAGAATTCTTATCTTCCTTTAGCTTCAGTTCACATATCACCTCTTCAAAGAAGCCTTCCAAGATTCCCCAGTTGTTATTGCTCTCTTCTTTGTATTTACTTATTTGTGTACATGTTATATCCCCTTGGGATAGCTCTTTGAAGGCAAAGATTGTTTTGTTTTTCTATCCCCAGTGCTTAGCATTGTGTACAAGTCTTAGATCATAGATGCTTAATAAATGTGCTTTGAATTCTCCTCCACCATCTAGAAATGACATCTCTATCTTGTTCTAGGTGCTCCAGCCTGGTACCTTGTTCCTATCTTTCAAGCATCTAATTCTGTTTTGTGTTATTGTTATTTATGTACATGTCTATCTGCATGCCTCTTGTGGACAGAAACCACATCTTATCTATGTTTGTATGTCATCCAGTATCTAGCCCAATGCTTTGCGTAAGTAATAGATGTTTAATAAAAATTTGTTGAATGGATGAGTAAAATGGATGAATTTTTAACAACTTTTTTGACCACTCAGGTTTTGTTTTATTTTTTTTTCTACTAGGTAAGTTAACATCTAAAAAAGTGTGTTAGTATTTCTAGGTTATGTTTCACTGAGTAGGATTTGACTATATATAGCAAAATCTATGCCTATGTTAAGTTCTATTTTAATAAAGATTTGTTATTTTTAATGTTACTTTTTAAAATATAGAATTTATAATTAAAATGTGTGACTTTTTTTCCCTTAGATTACACCACCTCCATCCCTGTCAGATCCACTTAAAGAGCTTTTTCGGCAACAGGAAGTTGTAAGAATGAAACTGCGTTTGCAACATAGTATCGAAAGGGTACTAATTTCTTACAGTTTAAAAAAGAATTTAATGTTTAATACAGGGATGAAGCTAAATTTATCCTCTAATCAGCCAGTGTATTTTGGCAATGGGTTACAGTTTCCTCCAATTATAGTGTAGTTTCCTTTTTTTTGGTAATCCTTTTTGTAAAATGACCAGAAGTCCCAGGCAGCTTTCCCTCATTATCCTTTGTTGAGCTGCCTCTGCATTGCACCCCTGCTTCTATGACTTCTAAGTGAGTCTTTTAGGACCCCAAGCCTTGGGAGAGTTATTTGGTCTTGCAAATTTTGGGCTGGCTATTATATACAAATGAACTTAACCTCTCAGTTTCTTGATCTAAAAATGAGTATTTAGACCCAGATAATAAAACACTTATTCTTTTATAATTTTGTTCAGTGTTACATTAGTCCTTGAATATCTTTCTTAAAGCATGCAAGAAGACAATCTACCCTACCCCAACCCAAGCAGCCCCTCAAGGAGATGGACCAGAAGGTTATCATAGCCACAGTATCCATTGTGATATTAGTTCTTTTAATTCGAAAAAGGGTATTTGTAGCAAGTTGCAGAAACCTCTGAAGGCTTCTTAAAACCCTTTATATTCAGTATTCATCTTTAATTCCTGAATTTACTAAAATTTACTATTAAATATCTTGTTAGTATGTAATAATAATGTCCAGAAACCATAATAAATGTGATATTTTTATATAAAAATGTTAGAAGAAATTATATCTAGTGAATAAATATAGCATAAAATTATGGTAGCTTTTTATGTTTATGCTCTGCTCATTTGTCTGTCTTTGAAGGCATTTGTAGAGATCATGAAAATAATTTATTATTTCACCAAAATTTGACACTTTATATATTTGACATATTGTGTAGCATTGTTTAGTATATTACTATAGTATGTTATGGCAATATTTACTTTATAGTGCTGATGAGGTTTTTTTCTTCTGTAGTCTTAAAAATGTAACATTTCCTTTCTTTCATCCTCCTTTATATGTTATTCTTCGAGAAAAACTTGTATCAATGATGGAGATACTTTGTAATGACCATTTTCTTTTCTCATACCAAGATTTGAACTTTCAATTTCATATATTAAACTTCTGACCAAATTAAATATGAATTTTAATTCAAAAGTTACATTTTTAAAATCTCATTTTAAATTTCATTGTATTCATCCAGGTAATTGTCATATAAAAATTATCTTTAATTAATTAAGCTAAACTAACCTAATTTCATTGATACTGGGAATTTTCAGTGGGGAAACTTCCTTTAGTAATACACATTAGAGACTGTTTTGCACATTATAGTCTTAGACTTACAAAATAAACAACACATTTATATGCGTATAAAAGTCATATGCCCCTTTCTGCTATTATAAATTATAAATGTTAGTTTTTTTTAAAAAGATGGGATGATATTTGTAGGTATGTTTATTTCTATGAAATCATCCTGTGCAAAAAAGGAACAGACAGCTCAAGAAAGAAAAAAATAACTTATATTTTCAAACTGTCAAATCTCATTTTAGAAATTCAGTAACCTATTTCCAAGCCCTTAATGAAAAGAAAGCAAGTTCTAAATCTCTGAAAATAAAATAAATTTCAAGTGATCCTTCAAGTGAAAAGTAAGTCACTGTGTAGACCATATAGATTTTTTAAAATATATTTTTATACATAATTTTTTCCTTTGTTCAACTAGGAAAAGCTTATTGTGTCTAACGAACAAGAAGTTCTCCGTGTTCATTATCGAGCTGCAAGAACATTAGCGAATCAGACACTGCCCTTCAGTGCATGCACTGTTCTCCTGGATGCAGAGGTGTACAATGTGCCCCTGGATTCTCAGGTATAACGTTTTTTGCTGTGGTCAGTATGTTTTTCTGTATCAATTGCTTTTGAAGTAGAGACAATATGATGTAGTAGAGGGATGGCAAGATTTGTAGTTGGGAGAGATGTGTGTTCATATCTTATCTCTGACACTGACTACATGACCATGGGCAAGTTTCTTAACCTCCGTCATCTGTAAAATGGGGATAATACCTTTGGTACTTACGTAGCAATGTTGTTGTGATGAGATTGTGTAAAACTTTTTTGCAAATCTTAAAGCATATATTATGTTGAATATAGTACGTTGGATAGCATATAGTATGTTGGAAAGAACCAGTATTTTGAGTCAAGGATTCAGGTCCCAGCTCTTCTGCTTAGTGTGACCTTGTATAACTTTGAATGTTTCATTTAATATCTCTGGGCCTCATTTTCTTTTTCTGTGAACTGAAAGAGTTAGACAAAATGATCTTTAAGGTCCTTCTAGCTCCAAATCTGTGATCCTATGGTTCTGTATAAGTGTTATCTACTGTTTTTACCATTATTAGATGTCCATAGAAATAACCTGAAATGTAAGGGAGAGATGGCGTCTCCTCTTTTAGGTGGGAGGGAAGTATCCCGTTTCCACCTATTTTAGTCTCCTATATTCAGCTGAAAAAATATTTCATTCCTATCACATGGGACCTCTAAATGCAATTTTATTTATAAAACCATATTTTTAAAAAATATAAACAATATATTCTTAGTACCTTTGAGTGATTTTTCTAAAGTATTTTTTGGGTATAAGTTTCTTGGACCTCTAAGATTCACTCTATCTCTTATCAATGAGATTAAGCAAGTTTAAAGTTCCTAACATTTCTTTAAAAAAAAAAGTCATAAGTGCCAAGTCTTTCTTTGAACATTGGTGTTGACTGAAATAGGGGATTATAATTCTAATGAGATATCATTTGTTAACTGTAGTATGATTTATCAGTGTACATAAAAAACATCATATTATGTGTTGGAATTTGTTGGGTCTGGATGATAGGGTCCTACAAAATAAGATTAATTTAATTATGCAGAAGAGAAGACGGATATACACTAAAAATAAAAATAGTAATATGGGATTACAGAAAACAAAGCATAGTAATGGAAAAAAGACCTGGAGATCATGGTTATCACCATTCATTCATTCAAAGAGAGGGTTATTAGCATCTATGAATAAAAGTTAAGTAATTGTAGTGCTTTTGTCCTGGAGAAGATAAACTAAGAGGTAACCATTATCTTCTCAAGTATATGTCCATGACCTGTGATTTCACTTGTTTGTGAATTCCCACCACCCTAATTGTCTTAGTTGCCTTAGGTGCAGACGAGTTATGTGACTTTCCCAAGAGTGAACCAGCCAATAAGTGTCAGAATCAGAACTTAAAACCAGGTCTTCCCAAGTCCAGCTTTCTACTATATAATACTCAGTCACCATGCATTTATTAAATCTTATGCTAGACACTGTGGTAAGCACTAGGAGGCTAGAGAAAGTAAAAAAAAGAAATACTGTTCCCTCAATGAGCTCACACTCCAGTGAGAGAGACAACATGTAAAAAACGGGGTACATACAAAATATATACCGAGTAGATGAAGGCATTCTGAAAGAAGAAGACATTAGTATCTGGGAGTACTAGGAAGGAAGTTTTACAGAAGGTGGGATTTAAGCTGAACTTTGAAGGAAGCCAGTGAAACTAAGAAGGTTGAGATAAGGGGCCAGAGTATTCCAGGCATGGGGGATGGCCAGTGCAAAGGCACAGAGAAGGAACATGGACTGATGAGCGCAAAGACCTGAATGTAGGCCACAGTAGCTGCATTACAGTATACATAGAAAGGAGTAAAGTGTAAGAAAAAAAGGTAAAAAAAAGTAAGAAGAATGGAAAAGTAAGAAGGAACTTTAAATGCCAGAGGACTTTTCATTTGATCCTGGCTGTGGTAGGGAGCCACAGCAAATCTCTCAGCAGGGATGGGGTGAGGGGGTGACATGGTCAGACCTACAATTTAGAAAAAAAAAATAACTTTAGCAGCTAAGTGGAAAATGTATTAGAGTGGAAAGAGACAGTTAACTAGTTAGAATGTTGTTAAGGCAGACATGACAAGGTGTGGCAGTGGATTAGATACATGGTATGAGAATGATGAGACAAGGATGGCAAGGTGAGAGAATGCTACCTCTCTTCAAATATTTGAAGGATGTTTGTGCAGCAGTGACCTAGTTTTTCCCTATATCTGCATAGGACTGTGAAGACAGAAATGACTTGGTAAAACAGAAGAAATTTTTATTTTTGTTAACTATAAGGAAGGACCATTATTGTTAAATATAAAGAAGGGCCGTTATTGGACAAATAAAGTACTTTAAAAAAGTTAGAAGAGGTTATAAGATCAACTCTATCTCTAAGGATTTTTTTTTTTTTAAAGAATGAGCCACATTTATATACTGCTTTAGGTTCACAAAGCTCTTTTCTCACAAGAGATATTTCAGATAGGATAAACAACCATATGTCCTTAATAGTTTTGATGTGTACCTGCAGAAGATGGGATTACATGATATTTTGAGGTTCCTTTTAGCTCTATCAATCTAATTTTCAACCCCCCATTCATCCTAAAAAATTATTGGAATTATATGAATGAAGGCTTATGATAATATTCAGGGAAAAGACTATTAAGAAGCTTACACTGAGTCCTGTTAGTTACTAATATTTCTTATGCTTTATTTTAGAAATATTGTACTGAAATTTCATCTGCTAATTATAAAAATTTCTGATCAAGATATGATTCAAAGTATAAGATGTAAAGCTCAAAAAAAGAAATTTTTTCCTGAGAGCTGGCCTCAGAGCCAGGAAGACTTCAATTCAAATCCTTCCTGTGTCACATACTGGCTGTGTGTACACAAGTCACTTAGCCTCTCAGTGGTCTGGGCAGCTCTCTGAGTAGCAGATCAGGTGTCAGGCTGCATTGGGAGGGTGAGTTTGCTCCCCTGAAAGTTCCATATGCCGTTGAAATTACTGGTCCAGCCCCTACCTTGTGCAGTTAGGTGGGTTCTTTACATTTGAGGCTTCACTCTGTAGCATTAAGAAAAGATGTGATTTCAAATTTGGTTGGCTAATAATTTAGGCATATAGCATTCATATAATTAAATACTAATTTTGCTAAGGGCTTTTGGCTTTGTTCTTCTAAAATGAAAATAAAAGAAAATACGTTCTCACATAAAACAGCATTTTTATAGCATAGTCATGTTTGTAGATTTAAGAGTGTTGGGGAAATTTTTTTGGTTAAGTTTAAATAACGAGAATTGAATACTTATTGAAATACATTTTCACTGATACATATTTTTCTTACATCACCAGATTTTCTACCAGTATCCCTTCCTCTTCACTTCCCAGAGAGCCATCCCATGTAACAAATAATGTTTTTAAAGGAGTATTTTGTTTTTTTGTTTGTTTGTTTGTTTTTGTTTTTTGCTAGGCAGTGGGGTTAAGTGACTTGCCCAGAGTCACACAGCTAGTGAGTGTTATGTCTCTGAGGCTGGATTTGAACTCAGGTCCTCCTGACTCCAGGGCCAGTGCTCTATCCACTGCACTACCTAGCTGCCCCTACAGGAGTATTTTTAAAGGAGAAGGGGAAGGAATGAGAGAAAAGAAAATCATCAAAACCAATCAGTATGTTTAAAAAGTCTGAAATATATAAAATATACCACATTCATGGGCCTCTCACTTCTGCAAAGGAGTGAGGGTATCTTCTCATTCCTCTTCTTAGGGGTCATTCTTGTTCTTTGTAATTTTGCAATATTCAAGTAATTTTTTTAATAACTGGTTTATATCAAGATTATTTTCTTTGGCCTTACTACCCAGAAGAATAGTGCTCATGCCTTTTTTTCTTTTCCTGTTTATTTCTTATTTAACATTTTTATCACTTTTTCCATGGCATTTTCCTGTTTTCAACACATAGTTAATTGGTGCAGTATAACCTAGTGTTTGAGTGAGTACTAAACATTTTCCAGAAAGTTTTTCTACCCAGACATCATGGGGCATTGCTGACACTTATGACTCCATGGCAAAAGACTATATTCTGTAAAACAAACTGTGGTGAGGAATGCTAAACCACCCCTCTGGGCCTTATTGTCCATATGTGTAAAATGAAGTTTGAACTAAATAATCCCAAAAGTACTTTCCAGTTCTCATATTTTGAGGAGTTAGTGAGTCTCCTGGTATGTTGGATAAAATTACAGACTATAGAGAGAAGATAATGGAGACAGGGAGATGTACCTTCTGCACCTAGCACAGTGCCTGGCACATAACAAGCAGTCAGTAATACTGATTGATAGATTGAATGCTGATGACCCTTTCAGATTTTCAGTGTTCAAATTTGTAGTTTCTTAAGACTGTCCATTTCAGACCTTGAGTGACCTATTCAGATAGTAAGTGTGTGATATTTTAAGTGATCATTTGCCTATGAAAAGGTCAGAAAATTTGGCTAAGAATTGGCAATGATAGTATGCCTGTACCATTTACCCTTTTCTCCTCCCATTCACTGATGTGGGTAAACAGGAGAGACTGAGAGTCAAAAAGTAGTGAAGCTGGTCATGAGAGAATGGAGCTGTAGGGTCCAGCTTGCAGGAAGAATCCACATTTTCCCCTATGCCTCGTAAAGAGTACGAGGTGGGGAAGAATTTCTCTCTCTTCCCTCGCCAGTGGCATCTTACATCACATGTAAATAACTAGGAGACATTTGTTGTTGTTGTTGTTGTTGAGTCATTTTTCAGTCATGTCTGACCCTTCACAAAAACCCCATTTGGGGTTTTCTTGGCAAAGGTTCAGGAATGGTTTGCCATTTTCTTCTTCAGCTCATTTTACAGATGAGGAAACTGAGGCAAACAGGGTTATGTGACTTGCCGAGGAAGTGTCTGAGGCCAGATTTGAACTTACAAAGATGCGTCTTTCAGACTCCAGCCCTGGCACTTTATTGCCACCTAACTGCCCTAGGTTAAGGATAAATGAATTAAAATTCTATCAGAGTATTCACTTTAAAGATGTGTTACATTTGTTTTGGAATGTTAAAAGGATATTCTTAAGTATTTCCTTGTCTCAGAAGATAAAGTCTTTTTTAGCACTCAGCCAACATAGCACAAGACCACATAGCCCTTCAGGTGGGAAGAATCCTTGTGCAGCCCCCACTTCTCCCTCAAGGTTTTTTGAATACTTTTTGGTGTGTATGATTTGCAGGAATGATTATTTTTAACAAAATATTACATATTTTCACTTTAGATGTCTGGATTTAGCTATATACTGGGTAAATGTTGAATGTTACTCATCATAATCTGCTCTTTATGTTCAAATTCTCAAATGAATGTACAGTCAGTGTTGGATAGTATTGCAGCTAGAGCCTAACTTCGCTCCTAATTATCTTTATATCTCACTGCAGTGGCTCACTGGCAATACTTATAGTTGCACCAGCTGAAAACCATACACGGTTCATCTTGTTTGTTGTAATGGCTTTGTGTGCACTTAAAGCTCAACAATCCCTCACACCCAGTATCTGTAGCAGCCTGCATCTAAAACCACTTTTATTGCTATGCCTAAGATAAGAGGGCTTTCCCACCAGAGGAGATTGAGAAACAGTATTGAAGCACCTGTTTTCAAAGGTTTGTCACTCATTCTCTATATGCTTGTCAGTCCTAGTGTAGAAAAAAAATGTTGCATTGTCACATTTTAAGAGTGGAACAAATGTACAATGTTGTAAGGAATTTAAAATCTATATGTGAACGAAGTTATTAGAGCAAGAAGGTGAATCTATCCCATGCACATCAACTAACCAGAAACCACAAGTCTGAGACCACAGGAGCTGGTGATCATTGCCAGTTCCCGTCCTTTTGGCTTGCCCTGGGTTCATTGCTCCAGAATTGCCTGTCTCATGAATTGGATAATTTGGCTCCCAGTGGTCCAATTCTTCTACCATTTTATATTCCTGAGTATAGACAATGTTATGTCTATACTGCTAAGCAATAAAGAATCATAGAATGATTATAGTCAGTTGAGAAGCTAATATACAAGCTTTATTGGGACATTTGGAATAGGACTTCACATTATCTCTTTTGCATTTAAAGCGGGTTCTTTTCTTTTTAGTGTTTTCTATGTGGGCGATTTCTGCTTGGCTAGTCTGCCACTGCAGCGTTTGCCATGATAACTGCTCTGGTAACTGTTACATCACTATTCTGGTGCCCAGGAAAATACCCTTTCAAGATCCCACAAGGCCTTCTACCAAAAGAAAAAAGATGCAAATGGGAGGCAGCCCTATCACAGACACAGAATTGCCAGTGGAGCAGTGTGCTCAAGAAGCCAGTGGAGGGAAAGGGCATCCCCCATTCCTTCAGAGCTCAGACACTTATTCTTACTCCTTAAGGCTGACAAAACAGAAAGGGCCTGAGGGACAATGATTGTCCCTTTAGTATATCTATAATGTTGCAGTTTAGCATGATGACAATTTAAATTGTCATCATGATCTGTAGGAAATAGAGGATATCTGTGACTGCTCTGAATTTTTGGGGGAAAGAGTTTCCTCTTTCACACATCCCCAAGGGATTCTTACATATCTGAACATTAATGTTCACTGTCCCCAAGTACTCATTTATTTATTGTTCAACTATTTGAGGACAGAGAGTGTTTGGTTTTTTCTTCTTTTCTTTCTTTCTTTCTTTCTTTTTTTTTTTTGGCTATTGCCTAATAGAACAGTGCATTGGGTGTAATGGATAGTCAACATAGTTTCTTTTCTTATTGCCACAGAAATGGGATATTAAGTTAAGTAAAGTTTGGGAACATAAATTTTGGATGGGTTAATCTGTAAATAACTTTAAGTACTTACAAGTGAATAAAAGTAAAACCAACTACATTGCCACACATCCCTAGCTCTCAATATACTCTTGGATGAATAAATAAAAACACAGCTTGGGCACACAGTCAACTAGATTTACTGGAAGAGATGAAGCAAGAGTTTTAAAAAGAGCTACAAAATTATTTATAATGAAATGAAACTGCTAGAGGAAACCATTGGAAAAGAAATGAGAGTACTAGGATAAAATGTTAGAAAAGAAATGAGAGTTATAGAAAGAGAGTTAATAGTTTGGCGCAAGAAGTCACTTCCTAAAAGAAACTCCAAAATAAAAACTCTCAGGAACATTGTGGCCAAAATCCAGAGCTTCCAAGTGAAAGAAAAAAAAAATACTTCAAGCAGCCAGAAAGAAAGCATTCAAGTCCCATGAAGCCACAGTCAGACTCACACAAGATCCATCCACTACCGTAAAGGAGTGGAGAGCTTTGAATAATATTTCAGAAAATAAAAATAGAGACTTCCAACCAAGAACAATTTACCCAGAAAAACAGTATAATCCTGTTGGGGGCAGAGGGTGGGGAGGGGAAAGGAAATGGACATTTAATGAAATACAGAACTTCCAAGCTTTCCTGATGAAAAAACCCAGAGCTGCATAGAAACGTTGAAATTCAAACATGAGACACAAGAGAAACATAAGGTAAATAGGAGTGAGCAATCCTAAGGGACTAAACAAAGATGAACTTTTTTACATTCTAATATGGGCAGATGATGCATGAACCTTAGAATCCTATCGTCAGGAGTAACAGAGGAAGTCTAATAAGGCAGAGGGCCTGGAAATAGCTTGTTGTTTTGATTATCTCGAAAGAAAAGAAAGAGGGGAGAAAAGAAGTATATTAGGGTAGGGGGAAGAGAGAAAAAGGATGGGAAAATTATTGTATAATTTGAGTAATCAAACATTATACAAACAAGGAAGGAGGGTGACTTGAACCTCATTTTCATCTGAATGGTTCTGGATATAGAAATACATTTCACTTCACAGGGAAACCTGAGGGAAAGGAGAAAAGGGAGAGAGATAGTAGATCCTAGGGATTAAGGGAGGGATTTATAAGCAAAATGAACTCTAACCATAGAGACTAGTTCTCAAAGAGGGGAAAAGAAAAGAAAAGGAAGGAAAGAAGAAGAAACCCTGTAATTGGACACTGGGCTAGGGGAAAAGAAGGACAGGGGAGCAAAAACAGAATGCATTAAACATAGAGCACTAGCTGAGAACACTTCTCTCTTATAACCCTCTTCTTTATAAAGAGGGACAGGAAATAAAAATCCAGACAGTGACCAAGAGGTCATTGTTTCCAGAGGACTCATGATGAAACATGCACGCACCTCCTGACAGAGGTGATAAACTCAGAACGCAGACTAAAACATACATTTTTTTACATGGCCAATGTGGGAGTTTGTTTTACTTAACTATGCATATTTGCTGCAAGAGTTTTGTTTTAAAGTTGGCAGGGGTGGAGGAAGGAAGATTTAAGAAAGAGGTGGATTTTCATCATTTACAAAAAATTTTTTTTTTCAGTATAGGTTGGATGCAGCTAAGATTAGCATGGAAACGAACAAAAAACATCTTTACACCAAGTTTCTATGATAAAGGTCTCATTTCTAAGATATATAAGAACCTGATTCAAATTTATAAGATTAAAAACCATTCCCTAGTTGATAAACAATCAAAGGATATGTATAGGTAGTTTTCAAAGGAAGGAATCCAAGCTATCTATAACCAAATTAAAAAAAAATGCTCCAAATCACTAATAAATAAATACAAATTTAAAAAAAAAAACTCTGAGGTTCCACCTAATACCCATTAGATTGACAAAGTTAACAAAAAAGGAAAATAACAAATGCTGGAGGGCTGTGAGGAAATAGACACAATACCCTGTTGGTGAATTGGTCCAGCCATTCTGGGAAAGAATTTGGGACTATGTCCAGAAAGTTACTAAATGTATACTAAATGTTCCTTTTACCCAGAGAGATCATTATTAGAGCTATACCTCAGAAAGATCAAAGAACGGGGGGGAAAGACCTATATGTGCAAAAATATTTGTGGCATTTCCTTCTGTTGTGGCAAAAAATTGCAAACTAACATGGAGGAAGAGGCATTCAATTGAGAAGAGGCTGACCAAGTTATGCTGTATAAGGAAATGATGAAAGAGATAGTTGCAGAGTAAATAGGAAGACTTGTATGAATTGATGCAAAGTAAATTAAACAACCAGGAGAACAAGTTATACAATGACAACAGTTTACACAATAACAACAGTTGTAAAGACAAACAACTTTGAAAGACTTAAGAATTCTGATCAATGCAGTGAACAACCGTAATTCCAGAAGATTATTGATATATAATGTAACCCACCACCTCACAAAGGCGATGGATTCAAGATGCAAAACCAGACATGTATTTTACATGGCCAGTGTGAGAATTTTGTTTTGCTTGCCTGTGCGTATTTTTTACAAAACTGGATGTGGGGAAAGAAAATAAATGCTTATTAAATAAATGGATAAATGAATGAGTGAATTTTTTTTAAATGCATGAGATCTCTAAGGAAAAAGTAGGAAAAGAGAAAAGGGACAAAATCAGAATTTCAGCAAATGCAACATCAAAGGAGTATATGAAAAAGGAGAACTCAGGGAAGGAATAGTTAGGTGGAAAACCAAGAAAGTGTAATGTTATTAGGAGTAAAAGTAGTGAAGATTGTTGAGGAAAAAGGGAGAGTCATCAGTGTCAAATGTTTATAGAGAAATTACTGACTTTAAGGACAGAGAAAAAATCATTAGATTTGGTGATTTGCTAGTCTGATAGTTTGAACAGTGGTAAAAACAGAAACTAAATTGCAAGAAGTGCAGGATCAAGTGGGAGGTGAGAAATGGATTCAAGTTAATCTCCTCCTTCCATAATATAATGACTTGTGTAAAGCATTCAAAAAGTATTAGGAGAGGATAAAGATTTATAGTGATTAATTTGTGTTCTGTAATACTCTATTTCCATTTTTCTCTTTCAGGCTGATGACAGTAAAACATCTGTGAGAGATCGATTTAATGCAAGACAGTTCATGTCTTGGTTACAAGATGTAGATGATAAGTTTGACAAGTTAAAGGTATGTATATTTAGGAGTATGATTTAATTGAATATCTACTCCATCCGAAAAACATGGACAATAAGTGTAGTTGAAGTGTAGTAGAAAGAGCTGGGAAAGGAGTTTTCACAAGAATAAGCATGAATCTTCATCCTGACCAAAGCAGGAAAGTACATTAGTTATTGGTATTGCCGAGTATGATAGTTTATGAATACCCTTGGAAACATTTTCTAATTGGGGTTTTCATCCAAGTTGCATACGCCTTCCAGTAGTCCTGACATAGAAGACCCGGGGGAGGGGGGCGTAGAATTAAAGAACTGGTAGTAACCCATAGAAAATATAGTTTACCTTGAGATTTTGTTCATATTTTTCATCCATTTTCTCTTTATTTAAATAACAATAATCATAAAAGGTTTCTTTCACAATTTGGAAGTATATTCTGTAATTCTAACCCATAAAATGAATATAGTTAATAAATTTAAGTTGTAATTTTACCTAGAAATTATCACTAACAGGTAACAGTTGAGAGATTATAAAATAGGAAAGTATACATATTTAAGAATTTGCTATTAAATATCCATCACAGTCAATGGAAAAACCTAGATTTTTTTTCTCTTCAATTTGCTTTCATTATAAATTGCACTTATCTTCTCTTCCTTTAAATAGACTTGTCTTTTGATGAGGCAGCAGCATGAAGCAGCAGCTTTAAATGCTGTCCAAAGACTGGAGTGGCAGCTTAAGCTGCAGGAGCTCGATCCTGCCACGTACAAATCTATCAGCATTTATGAAATTCAGGAGTTCTATGTTCCTCTTGTTGACGTTAATGATGATTTTGAATTAACACCTATATGACAACTATTTTTCCTGATTTCATTTTTTATGGAGACTGTTTAAACGTGATAATCCAAAATGCAGTTGTTTTATTAGAGCACTTAATACTGTGGCATAGGACCTTTTGCAATAATTCAGGTATTATTCTTTCAAAATTCTTTAGCAAAGTTTTGTTAAAGTTTGTTAAATACTAAATACTGTCATTTTCTAATGTGGCACAAATTATTTAGATTTTAGACCAAAAACCAGTTTCCCACTAAAGACTGTTATTTATAATGGTAAAAATTAACTATGTCATTAGAATATGTTGTCAAACTGTGGAAAATAGTAAAGAAGGTGAAATACTGATAACAATGCTGGAAGTTGTTATCAAACTGAGTGAGATAAATGAGACGCCCATTGATATTTAAATCTTTTAGAGGTTTTATTAAAGCTTGTATCATTAAACTCAATAATTTAACTCCCACAGAACAGCGCTAAGTGTGGAAGAAAAATTGAGGAGAAATACTTGTTCACCTTATTATATTTTGTAAATTAATTGTACAGTTTTTTGAAAGATGTAATATTGTCTTCATTTTTAATAACTTATTTTATACATATTGTGCAAATGTAAATAGTCTTGTAATTAATGGTCAAAACTTGTACAAAAATGGATGGTCAAAATCTGTACAAAGAAATAGATATTTTCATTGTGAAGCTGTTTTGTCTGATGTTTTATTGGACCAAAGTTGTAGTTCTTAATTGAGTGTATGTAGTGTTTTCTGATTGGCAGAACTTTTCCATAAGGCATGTATTCAATTTAGCTTACTTCATCACCATAACTATAAAGATTGTGACTTAGCTATATTGCATGCTTCACACAATTCAGCTCTCTTCAGTAACTGATACCTAAACCAATATAACACTTACAGGCCCGTGTTTCATACAAGTCTTTCTATGGTAGTGCCTATAACTTAATATGTTAAAAATAGATTTGTTTAAAGTTAAACGTACACAAAAATTTTTGCTCTTATGTCATCATCTCACAGTAGAGCCTATTTTTTCCAACAAAATGCCTTTGAATGAAAATTCTTAAATTGTAAATGTCTATTTTAATATTCACCTATGGAAGAATCTGTAAATATAATGTTTAATAAATTGTATCGGTCATGTTAAATCATTGTAAAAAAAAAACTTTTTTACATTGCTGAAATTGTTTTAAGCTTAATAACCTTTGCACTTTTAAAATAAAATTAGACTTTTCAAATTAACTAACAAATTTGGTAGTTTAAAATAAGTAAAAAAATAGCCTAAGTATATGCTGACATCTGTTGCAGTATTTATGAAAAATATTATTTTTTCCTAATTGACAAGTTGCTGAACATGTCATTTATTAAATTTTAAAATCCAAGCAAGATTTTACTTTTTTAATAATCAGAAATGGTGATATATCTGTTAAAAAGCACAGAAATAGTTCTCTCTTTAAAATATTTGATAGGTGAGACTCAGGAATATTTTGGATCTGAAACCAGCTAAGAAACTTAATAGTTAACTCATAACATTTGAAGGAAGACTCAGAGGAAAATTAGGCTATTAAAAAGCAGTTATAAACATAGACAAAGAAATTTTCAACAGTTTTTCACAATGCTTTGTTGATTCTAAAATATAATAGTATTTTGCATTCAGGTGGAAAAAAGAAATCACATAGGTGAGAAATGGCATGATATAAACTAAACCAGCTCATAAAATAAAATTAATTCTATTCCAGAAGAGTAAAAACTTAAACTTGAGTTCATCACATTAGATGAGCTGAAAAAATATATTGCAATTATTGCAGAGGTATATATTAAACTTAGGAATTTTACATATTATCAATTTGTATTTTAATTAATATACTTGGCACTGCAAAGTAAGCATAGCAGAAAAGGAATACACAATGTCTAGGCACTTTTAAACTAGATCTAGTTCTCTTTAGGAATTCGGATTAATTTTGGGCCTTTTTTTGTTATGTGATCAGAAATACAGCGTTGGTATTGAAGTGCTAGTTTTGTTGAATTGTAAATTCATCAGTCTCAGAAATGTTCAAAGATGTTCCATAAAATATAGAGGTCACGTAGTTTAGACTAGTGTCATATGCAGGAATCCTGTCCTTTATATCTCTAACAAAAACTCATTCCACCTCTACTTGGAATGCTGTCAGTGATGGAGAAGTCAATGTACTCTTCTCCCTAAGGCAACCCATTTCATTTTGGAACTGCTCCGATTGTTAGAAATGTCTTCCTTATATTAAATCAGATTCTACTTCCCTAACTGTAGCCCACTAGGCCTAGTTCTGCCCTTTTAATCCACAGAGAATAAACTTAATACATCTTTCACGAGACAGTCTTACAGATAATGGAAATCAGCCATCACGTTCCCCCTAACTCTTCTTTTCAAGATGAACATTGGCATATCTTTCAAATATTCTTTATGTGATATGTTTTTAGTTTCCCTCACTATCTGGCTACCTACCTCTGGACATACTTTATTTTGTCAATTCTTCTCTGGAAATGCAGCAATTAGAACCGAATACAATGCTCCAGATATAAGCTGGCCAGGCCAGAATGCCATAGAACTATTACTGACCTTTTTCTAGATAATTCTTTGTCCTCCACATCAACTGCCAAATCATTTGGTTTTCTGTTAACTAAAACCCTGAGGTAGTCTCCACATAAACTTGTTATCAGGGTGTCTACCTTTCTAGGTTTATTAAACATAACTCCTCTTCACACACTCTTACAATCTAGTCCAAATGGACCTCTTGCTGTGCTTCACCAACATTCCATCTCCTATGCACTCCCTCTTCACATCATCTTAGAATCCCTAGTTTCCTTCATAGCTCAGCTCACGTCACCTCCTACATTGAAGTTTTTTCTGATCCCTTTAGCTATTTTGTGCCTCCCACCAAGTTACTGTGTCTCTTATACATATATATGTGTGTGTATATATACATATATATGGTATATGCTTATGTGTATATGTGTTGTCTCTTGAAATAGAGTATAGGTCTCTCAAGGGCAGATATGCTCATTTTTGTTTTTGTATGCCTGGCACATATTTGGTTTTAATAAATGCTTACTTGATTGATTAGCCATACCTCTCACATCAGTCATTGAATCTGTAAAGAAATTCACATTTATCCTTATTTATTTTCATCTGAAGTCTCTTCCAGCTCTAGACATGATTCTATGATACCTGTAAATTTGATAAGTGTGACATTTTTTTATGTCATTGATAAAAATTCTGTGTGAAACAAAGAAAGAGCTCTGTGGCACCCACCTGGAGAACTCCAGGTTTCCAAAGATTCAGTGTTCATTAGGGATTTTCAATAGCTCACTAACCGTATCATCTTTTAATCTACATTTCTCAATTAAGGCTGTCCACAAGGAAATCATGCGACATTTTTTTCAGATGCCTTGCCAAAATCCAGATACATTATGACTACAGTATTCCTCTGGTCCATTTCACCCCTTACTGATATTATTTTGTCATGAATTGTTTTTTAGCAAAGAACAAGATGTTTTTTTTGACATGAATTGTTTGTAGTGAAGGTATGGTGACTTTTAGTGAATTAATACCATATCCCTCACAGTGCTCATAAACCATTTGTTTATTCTATTAAAAATTTAAAGCAATTGTTTTTATATGAAAGGCATAGTTTAATATTTTTAATTTACCTTTTCCCCAAAAAAGGAAGTTGTGATAAAATCCTATGTCAGACCATAAAAATTAAAACTAAAAACTTAGAAATTGAAACAAAAAGACAGTATGTGATCAGGCATTCAAGTCTGACATGGCCAATTTAAGGAAGGGAAAAACTGTCATTACTTGTTCAGACAAGAGGTGGTGAAAGAGAAAAAAAAAGGCATGAATTATCTTTATCTGTAGCTCTAGACTTTTCAAACTATATTCTCTCTACCAGAATTTTGCTTCCTTTCAAGGGGCAGTGTGATACAGCAAGTAGTGTGCAGGAATTTGGGTCAGGAAGATATGGTCTCAAATCCCATTTCCTGACATTTATTATCATTGTGACTTTGGATGGGTAAATCATAAAGACTATAAATTAAAGGAAGGGCTGAGAAACTATATTGTTGGAGGGAGCTCTTGTGGCAGGCAGTGAATTACAGTTAATTGACAGGACTCACAAAATAGAACCACATCTCTGAGAAATTATAAACAAGTAGTTAAGGGCTTTGCACACCAAAATTGCTCCTAAGCTCCCAACTACTAAAAACTGAGAGCTATAGTACCCCCAGGAAGTTTTTAACTAAAAGAAAATTCAGGAGTTTATTTTCTACTTACTTTGGGGGAACACTCTGGTTATATTTAAAAGTTATTTTATATCAGTTGGAGTTAAATGAAAAAGGTGTTAAATGGTGGTTTAAAAGTTGTGTTTCTTTAAATAATGCTCTAAATTTTGTATAATTTTGTTTATAATGAATGAGTTAGGATTTATGCATGTTATTTAATAAAGAGTTGTATTTTTGTAGAAAAAGAAAAAAAGTGAAATGTGTGCTCTTTGAATCACCCACTTCTGGAGAAATTCCAGTCAGTTATAGAAGTCAGAGACCACCTCTCAACCTGGTAGCAGTTACCTAAATTGTAAGCATAGGAGAAAATGAGCAGCTATCTGAATTGCAGACATAGTTGAAAATAACAAGATTCCAAAGGAGAAGGCTTTACCAGGCCAAACCTATCAGAGTAACACCTGATTTCACGGATTTCTAGTATCTTACATGCTCTTGACTTCATACATGCAAAAATCAAAAAAAGGAGGCACCGTAAAGCCAGGTCATTAATTTCATTATGACATGGGAATTATCATATCTGAAATAATCCAATTCAAGATCCATCTTCAGATAATCACCAATGATATTTACTTTGTCGGTGGAGACCTGGCCACCAAACACTAAACTGTTTAGAAATAGAAGTAAGGAAATAGTTGGATTTATAAGGACTTATCAAGAGGGCTATTGGTTAAAAGGAAGATAAAGAATCATTGAAAAAGCTAACACATCAAACTTCAACAGGATCCTTAGATCCTGTCTTCCTCAGATGTTCCCTGTTTTTGTACCTAGCAAGCAAGCAAGCAAGTGTATATTAAGTGCTTATAATAGCCATTGGGGATAAAAGATATGATAAAAGATATGGGAATATATAATGAAATGGTCCCGGCTTTCAAGGAGCTCTCATTTTCTTGGAAAGCACGATGTGTACACACATATATTACAAGTTAGGGAAGACAGTAGTTGGGGGAGGGGGAAGTCATAAAAGGTTTCATATATGTAGTATAGGCACTGGGGCTACTATCCCAAACTACCATTTGCATTGGTAGGCTGGGTTCTCAAAGGATGGCTACCTACTTCCCACAAAGTTAGAGGGATAATCCTGAAGGATTGGGAGTGTCTTTCTAGTGCTATTGATCATGAGCCCCTATGAGTGTGCTCCCCTATCATTGATATCAATTAGCCAAACAGACTTTAAATTAGATTTTAGAAACAGGCATTTACTAAGGTGATATAATAAGAACAGTTGTACAAAATATTCTCCCAAACCATGGAAAACTCTGCCACAATTACATAGAGTGCAGGAGAAGGTGGGTTCAATTTCAGGAATCACATGTGGCAAAAGGGTAACTCACACTTCCTGAAATTTTACCTTTCTTCTCTTTGTGGGATCCTTATGAAGTTTCTCTTAAAGATAGTTTAGCATTTCTGCTCAGTTCCTTATACGTCTCGGGGCATCTAATTTATCTTCAGTATGTCTCTCAGTTATTGATAAATATTGCCATCAGCCCTTACTATTCCAGGGATACTGCCACTGTCATAAATGGGAATTCTCAAATCTTCCAAACTTAAAAAGTTCACAGGTCAAGGGGAGGCTAGAAGGACACAAGCTTACTCTACTTCCCACCCAAGCAATTACTTCTTAGGGGTTTGACCAAAGCCATTTTCTACTGGGTGGCCCATCTGGAATGCCTAATTCCTTAACTAACTTGCTATTTTTATCCAAGTCTCATGAGTCATGGCCAATCCCAATACACTTCCAGTGTAGTATTATTTATTTTATCCAATGGCTGGAAACATTTTTCCCTATCCAAGTTGATTAAGGACTTTTCCCTCATCTAGCCTTTGATTGATTGATTAAATAGAAATGTTCTTACTTTATAAAGGCATCAGGGGGTAGGACATCTTGTTAGTTATTTTATTTGGGACAGATTCAATTGGCCCTCACCCTTATGCGTGGAAGGTAGTACTTGAGCTGAGTCTTGAAAAAGTTAAGAGATTCTACAAGGTAGAAACATGGAGGATGTGCATCTCAGGCATGGTAGGCAGCCAATGCAAAGGCTTGGAGATGGGAAATATAGTAGAAGATAACAATGTAGAGCAAGAGGGCCATTTTGTCTAGAACATACAAGGAAGGAAGGGGAGTTATGTATAATGAGATTGGGACCAGGTTGTGTGAAGGACTTTAAAAGTCAAACTGAAGGTTTATATTTTATCCTAGAGACAACAGAGAGCTGCTAGAGTATGGAAGTGACATGGTCAGACCTGAACTTTAGGAAAATTGCTTTGGAAGTCATATGGAAGCTAGATTAAAGTGGGTAGAGAGTTGAGGCTAGGAGACCAATTGATAGTCTAAATTGTAAATAGTATAAGGGGGAGGTGACTGGGGCCTCAAGTAAAATGGTGGCTGTGTAAATATAGTAAAATGGAAATGGATGCCAGAGATATTGTGGAGGTAGAAATGGTTAAGATATGACAACTAATTGAATATGACAGATGAGGGTGAGTGAGGAGTCAAGGAAAACTCTAAGGTTATAGACTGGAAAGAATAAAAGGATGGTGATGCCCTCAATGAAAGGTAAAAGAGAAAATGGCTTTGGAAGATAATGAATTCCATTTACCTAGTAGGTAGCATAGTGGATAGAACATCTGGCCTGGAGTCAGCAAGACCTGAGTTCAAATCCATCCTCGGACACTTACTAGCTATGTGACCCTGGGCAAATCACTTAATCCTGTTGACCTCAGTTTTCTCATCTGTAAAATGAGCTGGAGAAGAAAATGGCAAATCCAGTATCTTTGCCAAGAAAACCCCAAATGGGGTCATGAAGAATCTGAAACAACTGAGCAACAATAAAAAGGTTAAAAAAGAAAAGTCCCCAGCTAAAAATAAGAAGACACTTATCCACACATTTTCATTTCAGTGCTTCAGGGATCCATGATGTCACTGGTATGAATATTTTTTTTCACAGAGCAATTGGCAATCTCTCCATGCCTTAGAAAATAGTCTTCAAAAAAAAAAAGAAAAGAAATAGTCTTCATGACTTGCTGTGGTTAACAAAAAATAACACAACTCATCACCTAGTAGACACCTTTATGGTTATGAGCCTATCAATATTTAGCTGTGCTTGTACTCAGACAACAGACAAACTATCTGCTAATGTGGCCATTCTGCTGATACAGCCTGCATGGGGTCACCCTCCCCCACAACTCTACAATGAAGCCTGAGAGGAGCAATCTGGCGAAGGTTCAATTTAATAAATATTGAATAGTACAAGAATTTTGAGACAAAATATGTAGTCTTTGGACTTTCAATAGTTTTCCTTTAGTTATTCAAAATAATAAAAGAAACATGTTAATAGCAAAATATTGCAAAGTCACTAAAAATCCAGCTGAGGAAGGTTCTCTACTTGTGTTTCTCTAGTTACGAAAAATTAAATACCTCAAACTATCACAATAAATAGCAGAGCAACACTACTACTCCATGTACCACTGATCCCAAATCCCTCTTATCTTCTCTAGCAGATTATACCTACTATCATCCCCTCTCTCTCTAATCTTCAATCTCTCCCTATCTACTAGTTCCTTCCCCACTGATTACAAATACAACCACCTCTTCCCATTCTTAAAAAACACACACACACACAAGAAAAAAAAAACCTCTCACTAGATCCCTGCTAGTTGTCATCTAACATCTCTCCTTTTCTTATCTAAACTCCTTAAAAAGACATGTCTACTACATATGTATCTTCACTTCCTCTCCTCTATCTCCCTTCTAAACTCTGTCTAACCTGGCTTCTGACCTCCTAATTAGTGTCCCTGCCTCACTGGTCCTGGCCCCTTCCTTTCTCACCAGTCTTCTCATACTTGAATCCCATCCATGATGCAAACCATATTGGCTTACTTGATGTTTCTCCCCTAGGACATATTGTCCCAGGCCTTTTTGCCTGTATATTAGCTGTAGCCCATGTCTGGTGGCATGCTCTCCTTTCTTAGAAGCCCTGGCTTCCTTCAAGCCTTAGCTCAAGTACCCCCTTCAACAGGAAATCTTTGCCAATCCTCTTGCTGCTCTACTTTATATTGGTTCAGTATGTACCTTAAATATGTAAATTTTGTCTCTCCCAATAGGAAATAAGCACCTTATATCCAGTGCTTGGCACCTATTAAGTGACTAATAAAAACTGTTGATTGATTAAATATAATGCTGATTAAATATAAATGAGATATCTGTAAAGCACTTTTCAATCTTAAAGATACATATACATATATATACTAGCTATTAGCTATTTTAAAATACAACGAATTTGACTGCAGAATTTATCTCCACAAGAGGGAGATAATTTTTTCGAGAATGTTGCTGTAGCTTTATCTTGATTAAACCAAATTACAATGAAAACTTTTGATTATATGAGTTTCAGGGGAGAAGTCAGTTCTTTCAATTCCCAGGATGATAGTTGCATTTGTTCTTTCATCTAATAGCTATTCATTCACCTATTTACCAAACATTTACTGGACACATATTATGTTGGCAGAATAATGCTGGGTATGCAAGAGTTACTAAAAGTTATAAAACCTATTTCCAGCTTGTCTTTTTTTATTAATTTATTTTTAGTTTTCAACAATCCCTTCCACAAGCTTTTTTTTTAATGTTTTTTTTTTAAGGCAATTGAGGTTAAGTGACTTGCCCAGGGTCACACAGCTAGTAAGTGTCAAGTGTTTGGTCTGAGGCCGGATTTGAACTCAGGTCCTCCTGACTTCAGGGCCGGTGCTCCATCCACTGCACCACCTAGCTGCCCCCCCATAAGCTTTTGAGTTTAAAATTTTCGCCCCCTCCATCCCCACTTCCCTCCCCAAGGCGGTGTGCAATCTGATGTAGGCTCTACATATATGTTCATACTATACATATTTTCACATTAGTCATGTTGTAAAGAAGAATTACAATCAATAGGAGGTATCACAAGAAAGAAGAAACAAAACAGAAGGAAAAAAAAAGCAAATAGTATGCTTCAATCTGCATTCAAACTCCATAGTTCTTTCTCTGGATTGGGATAGCATTTTCCATCATGAGACTTTTTGAGACTCCTTGGATCCTTGCATTGCTGAGAAGAGCTAAGTCTGTCAAAGTGAGTCATGGCACAAAGTGGCTGTTTCTGTGTACAACATTCTCCTGATTCTGCTCACTTCACTCAGCATCAGTCCATACAAGTCTTCTAGGTTTTTCTGAAGTCTGCTTGCTCATCATTTCTTATAGCACAATAGTATTCCATTACATTCATATACCACAACTTGTTCAGCCATTCCTCAATTGATGGGTATCCCTTCAATTTCCAATTCTTTGCCACCACAGAAAGAGCAACTATAAATATTTTTGTACATATGGGTCCTTTTCCCATTTTATGATCTCTTTGGGATACAGACCTAGAAGGAGCGCATTTTCTATGCTAAAGAAAAACATGGCATACTTTCTCCTTTGTTCGAAAAAGAATGAGTTTAATTCAAGTGGATTAGTTATAAAATCTGTGAAATATGTCAGGAACATTTTCATTATCCATAAGTTGAATGTTTTCTAAAAGGTTACATAAATGAACAATTTTGAAAAACTTAAGAATTCATATAAATAAATAATCAACCACAGTTCCAAAGGCTCGGTGATGAATACTACCCACCTCCTGACAGAAAGATAATGGACTGTATATGCAGAATGAGAACTCATTTTTTTGTGGACATGACCAATGTGGAAATGAATATGCTTGCCCAAGCATGTTTGTTACAAGGGTTTTGCTTTTCTTTTTGTTCTTTTCCAGTTGTAAAAGGGAGGGAAATAGGAGAGAAAGTAAAGAAACAGTTATTAATTGAAAAAAACGAAATTTTATTTTAACAATGCTTCCTCACAGGTCCTCTCAACCCATGGTTGATCACTGCATTGATAAGAGTTTTTAAGTTTTTCTGAGTGATTTTTTCTTTACTTTGTTGTTGTCCTCATATAAATGGTTCTCCTGGTTCTGCTTACTTCACTCTCTGTCATTTCATCCTATTCAGGATTCTTTGAAATCATCTCTTTTGTTATTTGTTACTGTGTGATAATATTCGATTACATGTATATTCCACGTTTGTTCAGTCATTCCCCAATTGATGGATACCTCCTTAAATTCTAGTTGATTTTTTATCCCCTTTTTATCTTCCCTTCTGGATCAGGAAGTATGTTTTGCTTTCAGTATTTATCCCTATCTTCCCTTTTAAAGTTCCCCTCCCAAACTTATGATGAAAAAAAATGCTATCCATCTCCAGAGAAAGAACTGATACAGTGTGAATGCACATTGAAGCATATTTTTTTTTACTTTATTTCTCTTGTTGGGTGTTTTTTGGGTCTGCAGAAATATGTTTTGTATGACTGCACATGTGTAACCTATATCAAATTGCTTGCCTTCTCAATGAAGGGGGAGGTGAGGGAGGAAAGAAGGGAGATAATTTGGAACTCAAATTTTTAAGAAACAAATGTTAAAAAATTGTTTTTACATGTAATTGGGGGAAAATAAAATATTAAATGAATTTAAAATTTTTTTAAGTTACCTTCCCTATCTTTGATTGTTTCCCTCTTGAGTTGAATATATTTCCTCTACACCAAAGTCTTAAAATAATTATGATAATGATAATAGCTAACATTTATATAGCACTTAATTATGTGCCAGGCACTGTGCTAAGCACTTTACAATTATTACCTCATTTGACCCTCACAAAACTCCTGGGAGGTATGTGTTATTATTATCCTCATTTTACAGATGAGGAAACCAAGGCAAAAAGAGGTTGTGACTTGCCCAGGGTCACACAGTTTGTGTTTATGTATGTGGGTCAATCAATAAACATTCTGTGCCAGGCATTGTGCTAAGTAAGCACTGGTCATACAAAGGAAGGCAAAAAACAGTTCCTGTCCTCAAGGAGCTCACAACGGGAGGAAACGACACTTTTTAAAAAGCAGCTAGAAGGGGTGGGCAACGTTCAGAGATGTGCAGCCAAGTGGAAAATGATGAGTTGGCTGCCCTGGATATGTTCCTTAAATGAAGGATCTGAAAGGAGCTCACCACTGTTTACCGTCAACCCTTTCCAGTCAAAGGGAAGGAAAGCACATGTGTGCAATTCAACCTTCCATTAACATTTCAGATAAGAGTAAGGTTCATCTCAAGTCTGCTTCTCCTCACTCTTTCTTCCATGTTTGTATATTAGTCTTCTCAGTACCTCAATTATGAGAAATAGCAACTTCCATCCCTTCTTCGTCCTTTCTATGCTAGTGTATTCCTTTTACCCTACCTTTTCATGTTCCCCTCTTCAATCACTCAGAACACAGCCAAACCACCTCTGTAATCTCCATTTTTCTTATTCAATGTCCTCAATACCCTTCCAAAGACATCAAGGTTCTGAGGAAATATTTGTTTCTTCTCCATCTATTAGAATGTTAGGAAATCATCATATAGCCCATCCACTTGCTCAAATAAGTTTACTTTTTTGTATTATCCTTGACTCTCTTGTTTGCATTTCAAAGTTCTGCTCAGCTCTGCCTTTTTTTAATATCAAAAATGCATGAAAAATTTCTATTCCCTTAAATATCCATTTTTCCCCCTATAGAATTATACTCAACATACTCAGGGTAAGTTATTCTTAGTTATAATTCTCTATCTTTTGCCTTTTTGGAATATTGTACTCTAAGATCCCCTCTGATTTCTAGTAGAAGTTGCCAGGTCTTGTATGATCCAAACTGTGATTCCTTGGTCCTTTAACTACTTCTTTTTTGCATGCTTATGGTATTTTTTTTCTTTGACGTGAAAGCTCTTTATTTTGGCTATGACATTCCTATGACTTTTCCCTGTGAAATATCTTTTAGGAGGTAATTGGTAGATTCTTTTGATACATGTATGCTCTGGTTTCACTCTCTCAGAACCACCTAGGTTATTTTTCCCTCAAAGTGCCAAGATACCTTAAGGGATTTGGGGGTGACTTTTTCTACTGCCATCAGCTCAAGCCTCAACCAGCTATGTCCCACATTGTTAGGGGGACAGTTACTAGTATTTCCAGTTCCATTTAACCACTTAAATATCAGATTAGCTTTTGCAAGGAGTTATAGCAAGAATAAACATACAAACCTTTTCCTCAGTACCCGTAAGGCATACTCTCCCCATCCTACCACTGACTTTATGGGAGAAGAAGGCTCAACAAGCTCAGTTACTACTTAAGTAGTATTGGCCACACCTAGTTCACATCCTTGAGACAGTATCTCTGATAGAGGAGTCTTCATCTCAATTTCTGCTAGTAGGGGAACCCAAAGGTCCAAACACTTGCTCCCAGGACATTGATACTTCACTGATGGTGAAACCCAGCTTGGATTCAGACTCTCAGATTCCTATGACTTGTTTTTCTTGCCCTTTCAAAACTCCCAACATCTGAGAATCCATTTTCTTTACCAGATGCCATAAATGAAGCATCCTCTTCAACACATAGTTAGCTAATGAAAATCAATGACAGAATGATTATGCGTGCTCTGTATGTATGTGGAGTATCCTAGACACAACTACCTCTACATGGAGATACTATTTGAGGCATACTGGGCATGTACCACATTACACTTTCTAGCTTTATTTTTCACTCTAGTTCTAAAAGATCTAAACTTTTTTTTTTGGTCACAGGAGAAATTATTGTGAATTGGAGTCTGGACAAGTGTACCTAGACAGGAGCTACAGCAAAAGCAAAGGCAGAAAGAGAGATTGAAATAAATCTGACTTGTATACCTGATAGTATGGTCAGATCACATAGGACCTACAGAAGAGAGACAAATTTAGCTTTGATAGATCTGGCAATAGGGAGATATTGTAGGTTATTAGATAAAAGAGTAGCATAATAAAAGCAGTGTTTAAGGCAGAATTGTCTAGCAGTGATATATAAGACAGAGTGGAGAAAGTGAAAATCTTTAAAGATAATGGTCTTCTATTATTTGCATCATATAGCCTCACCATCAGTTAATAAATCAAGCATGTAATAAGCACTTACTATTTTCCAAGCATTGTACTAAGGCTGAGGACACAATGACAAAATTGAAACATTCTCTGCCCCCAAGAAGCTTATAGGGAAGACTATGTGTGCATGTACTGGTGTATGAAATACATATACAAAGCCAACAACAGTTGAAAACTCTTACCAGAAGATAATTGATATTAAAAATATGGATTTTGTGTGGGGAAGTAGTTTAGGATTCTTGAAAAGGTTACACAGTTTCCCAAATGCAATCTAGCCCATCCTCTTAATCAATTCCAAATCCAGTTCATTGTCCATCTGCAGTGTTTGTCCTGGATATAGGTGCTGATGAACCAATTTAAGGGGCCTCCCATAAAAATGCATAGCTTGGTCGGGAAAACAGGTATTTTTCATCAGTCTGATTCTGAACCCTATAGGATTTTCCCTCAACAAAAGTCTTGCTGTGATTCTGTTTCGTGGTATGATCATGACCCTGAGTTCTCAAAAGGTATATAAACCCAAAAAGTTAAGTGCAAATTCTCAAGGGTTCTACCTGGTCTCATGTGTGCAAAAAAAGAAAATAGCATCTTTTTTATGGTGACA
Organism: Vombatus ursinus; assembly: GCF_900497805.2. NCBI lineage: Eukaryota > Metazoa > Chordata > Mammalia > Diprotodontia > Vombatidae > Vombatus > Vombatus ursinus. The sequence goes on from NW_020955033.1 coordinate 36,606,023, forward strand.
AAGTTGAAACTGAGGGAATGCCCATTATAACCCAATCAAATTATGAAATGTGAATGTGATAGAAAACTATTGTACCATAAGAAATGATGAAAGGAATAGTTTCAGAAAACCTGGGAATATTTGTATAAGCTAATGCAAAGTGAAGGAAGCAAAACCAGGAGAACAATTTATACAATTACAACAATATTGTAGAGAAAACCAGCCTTGAAAAACTTAGGGACTTTGATCAACACAATAAGCAACAGCAGTTTCAAAGGACCAATGCTAAAACATGCTCTCCACCTCCAAATAGAGAGATGATCAGCTCAGAGTATAGATTGAAATATATTTTCTTCTTTTTTTATTCTTTTTTCGGACATGGTTAATGAAGCAATTTATTTTGCGTGGTTATACATATTTGTAATGGATTTTGTTTTTCTTGACTTCTCAATAGGTAGGGAGAGAGAGGAACTGAAAATAAAATGAAATTGAATTTTTAAAAATTTTCTATTAGGTCTGCTCTTGTTTGAACACACCCTATGCAATGCTGAGCCTGAACGCTGTCCAGTTTGTCCACGTCTGGGGAAACGTGTCTCAATGCTAAAGGTTTATTAGTTGGGGATAATACGTCAAAATTGGTGTGGGCCCTTGGCCCCTCAATGACTTAAGGTAGATAAGCTGCATCAAAGCTGCCTCAGAGAGGATTGGTCACTAAGTCAGGAAGTGGCCCACTTGGTAAATCTTAAAGTGATCCTACCCCCTAGATCTCTCACTAGGTCAGGGATTTTCTTGTGAAGAGAAGGGGGGAGGCCGTTTGCTGCCACCCAGCACGATGGCAGCTGTGAGTACCTGGTAGTTAAAGCATGTGAACGTGAGCCTTAGCCTGGGACCAGGGTTGTCCCCTTTGCTTCATTCCTTTCTTGAGTAGAGCTGACTGAATCGACCTTATACTGGAGAGGTTGGGAGATTTTGGGTCCCCAGTCAGTGTCAGCACCAATTTGAGGGAAGCCCCTGGTCATTATCCAAGTGCTTGTTGGAGAAGAGGACTCTCGAAAGAATGAGCACTACTCTTGTCCTGGCTCGTCAGAAGCCGTGGACCTGGAGGGATTCCTTTGGACAGTCCAAAACCAAAATGAAGGTGAAATAAATGCTAATTCAGCAGTCCTGGAAAACACTTTGTGTTTTTATGCTCTAAATGTCAACCTCCTGAGTAAGTATAAGAAGTAGTTTTAAGTTATTACTGCTGCTTGCCTAAGTCATGTCAATGCATGCTTGTGAGTCTTTTGGGTTTAGCATTTCTTTTATGTAGAGGAAATAAATAATTGTCGTATTCCTGATCTTCATTATACATTGAGTGCCTTTCTATTTCTCTCATCCCCAGCTCCCCACTGGTGAGACCAGATATGAACCAAATCTTAGCTTTAAATACTTTTCCCCAGGGCTCAAGGGTTAGAACCAGAGAATGTGGAGGAAAAACAAACAAACAAAAAACAAACAAAAAAACCTGACCTCTCAGTAGGGGCCAGGCTTCTCCAGGACTGAACACAGTTTGAATGATGAAGGGGGCACCTTCATAGAAAGGGAAAGGACTATCACCCCACACATCCCCTAGGCCCAGCAATAGTTCTTATTATTACACTAATGTAACCTTGACTCCCACCCAAGAGGGTCATGAAGGGGAGACATGACATCTAATTGGCCACAAGAATGCCAAGGCAACCCTGCATATCTATATGGGGGAAAAGTTAGTGCCAGAGCTTCTGACAGAGACACATGTAGCAAGGGAGATTTCAGAGAAGAGAGAAAGCAAGACTTTGGAAACTGCAGACATGTAGGGAAAGCCTGCTTCTCACAGTGTGCCTAATTTCCAGCTTCTCTCCTTAAAGACTTTGAAGAAAATTTCCCTTTGGGTGATACTGAGGCCTCTGTCTTGGCTTGAGCTGAGATCTTATCTTACTCCCAGCAAAAAAAAGTACATTCCCTTTTGTGTATTTTCTGTATTCTAATCTGTAGAACTCCAATTTCTATTTGCCATTTTGCTTAAATAAATGATTTATTTGCTATTCAAAGGGCTAATCTAGTAAGTAGACTAAGGGGTACCGTACCTCCCTAAGAGAAACCAGAGAAGTGACTTTTCTTCTTAGCCTATTGTATCATTTCTGTCCCTTGGAGAGAAGTGGGCCAAATTCCAGATATCTATTTCTTCCAGACACAAACTTCAGCTACACATTTAAATGTCATGCGATTATGTGTGTGTATACACACGTGTGGATACATATTCTATGTAGCCATACTTGCTATATATGAACATATACATTTAGACAAGTCATGTGGATAATATATACTTAGGATAATAGGTTTAGGATGTGGATAATGTATGTTTAGGAACATATATATCTAGACAAGTCATATATATTTATACACACATAGTTATCTATACACAAATATCCATATACTTGTCTAGATATATATGTACATATATATCTATATCTATATCTATATATACACATATATGCTAAATGGGCAGTTGGAGATACAGGACTAAAACTCAGGAGATGAGGACTGAATATGTAGGTTTGAGAATCAACTGGATAGAGTAGAATCCATAGGCTCTAATGAAATCCACATAGATTTCTAATTTTTAACTTTAATAAATTTAATACATTTCTAATTCTAATTTCTAAGGCTCTAATAAGAATAGAGAGGAGAAGATCTGAGACATAGCCCTGGGGTACACACATAAATAGTGGACAGGGACACGGATGATGACTTGGGTTCATCATCAAGGATCAGTCTGAAAAATAAGATGATCACGACAGAGCCGTGTCAAGAAAACCCAGGGAAGAGCGATAATCTGAAGGAGGAAACAGTCCTGAATTCAGCAATAAGGAGTTCACTGGCAACTTTAGAAAGAAATTTCATAGACCTAGAACTGGAAGAGACCCCAGAAGACATTTGGTCCAACTTCCTCATTTTACAGATGGAAAATGAAGGTTAAGTGACTTGTCCAAGGTCACATGAGTAGTAAACATCAGAGCTGTGATTAGGACCCTCATATGAGTGGCAAGCACAGAAACCAGATGGCAAGAGGCTGAGAAGTGACTAGAAGATAGGGAAATGGAGGCAACTACTAGGACAGCTTTTTTCTAAGAGTTTGGCTGTGAAAGGGACCGTAGCTTGAAAGGATGGTAGGATCAAGTAAAAGTTTTTTTCTTAAGAGAAATATATGTATAAAATATAAAGATTGAAATGTCATCCAAAAAATTTATAGTGATATTGGTGCTAATATTAACACAAATATTACTGAAATATTATAAGTATTATTATATTATAAACTTCTTTAAAGTATAGACATCTCCTACTGTTTTTGTGTTCCCCAAGTATCTATCACAATCCTAAGCACATAGTATTTTATAATTACTTACTGGTTTATGAAAAATCCAGTTTTTTCCCTCAATGAGCTTATAATTAATTAGGGAACTAAAACAGGTTGAAGTTAAGAAATGGTCAGGAATGATAGGTCAGTTGACTGCTCAAGCTGGGCTGCTAACAGGAGCATTCTGTTCTTCAGATCAATAGGCTAAGGAAAGGCAGTGTGGTGTTGTAACCCTGAAGTCAGGAAGTCTTTTGTTCCAGTACTGCCTCAAGCACTTACTAATAGTGTGACTTTGAGCAAGTTAGACCTTTCTGTGCCTCAGTTTTACTCATATGTAAAATGAGGGGATTGGACTAAATGGCCTCACAATCCCTTTGAGCTCTAAATTGATAATTCTATAAATTCAATTTTCAATGTACACCCAGAAGTAGGGACACTTTTCTGGGGGAACCTCTTTTCTCTGGGGAACTCATTCATGCTTAAGAAAAAAAACAATCCGATAGAGCACTGACCCTGGAGTCAGGAGGACCTGAGTTCAAATCAGGTCTCAGACGAGACAATTGACACTTACTAGCTATGTGACCCTGGGCAAAGTCACTTAACCCCATTGCCTACCCCCCCAAAAAAGAAAAAAAACCACCCAGAAACTTGCAGAACACTGGTTGTTAAAACAGAATGTCATTTTATTTACAGTAAGAAATATAACTTCTTATAGAACAGATATTACTGTCTGTTGTTCTGTGCTTTCTTTTCCTTCCCAAAAGGGAAAGCCAAGTTTCTCAACGAGAATCAAGTTCCTCAAAGATCTTTTGTGTTTGTGAACCCCAGTGCCTAGCACAGTATCCGGCAAATAGTAAGCTCATAATAAGTGCTTTTTGGTTTTTTTGTTTTGTTTTTTGCTAGGCAATGGGGTTAAGTGACTTGCCCAGGGTCACACAGCTAGTAAGTGTCAAGTGTTTGGTCTGAGGCTGCATTTGAACTCAGGTCCTCCTGAAACCAGGGCCAGTGCTCTATCCACTGCACCACTTAGCTGCCCCAATAAATGCTTTTTGGTCACGTATTGTTGTTTTCAATAAGGACCAATGATATCACAGGGTGGTATCTTGACTTTGAAGTGAATTGGATTGAAATGAGGCAAAGTTTCACAAAATCATCAACCTCATTCTCTCTTCCAGATTCATCAAAATCTAGCGGCAAGACAAAAGTCAAAACAACTGTTAATGACCCGGGATACAATGGATGACCTTAGTGTCTTAGATGTCTGACCAAACTGCTTTAGCTGCCTTCATGCCTTTAGAACAAATTGTTCTCATCTGCACATTTTGCTAGGAAAATCTTCGTGTGCTTGGGGTAGACATCCCCCTAACTCACCAGGTTCATATAAGCCAGTTGGTTACCCTCAAGTATTAATGTGTAACAAAAAGAGTTAGATCATTTTTAACGGATTTTGCCATTAAGCTACAGTATCTTGAAGCACCTTTCTTCACTATTAGAATTCTCTTCCTCCCCTTCCATCACTGAAATCAAATGCTTTCTTGTAACAAATGTAGCTGGGAGTTGAGTATAAATCATTCAAGTCACCCCCACCCCATTTAAAGTAAATTAGAAAATGCCATGCACTGATGCCTTAACCAGGTGAGAATATCTCAACTAATCAATCACAGGCTTATGACAGTATGATTATTGTCTGGACTAGATCAATTGGAGAGAAGTTGCATAAGGAGAATTTTGAGATTGGCTGAGGAAATTTGATAGTGCCCTGCAAGTTGCCTACAAAATATCAAGCCAGTTCAGGCCCAAGAGAGATTTGAGCAATTAAGAGAGGATAGGAAAACCTCTGAGAAGGAACTGGCTGGTGGAGGGGGGGACAGTGTTGGGAGCAGAGCCCCAGGTCTTAGTCTCCTTCTCCTTCATTGACCAGAGAAGGAGCTTCCCTGTGCCCCAGTCTTCTCAACACCATCCCAGCAGGGCCACCACAGATTAGCTGACAATAGTGCCTCTGCCAGGCCAAGGAGAGACTGGATGTATATTCAAG
>NW_020955033.1:36611812-36682852 GCF_900497805.2 Vombatus ursinus
GCAGGGGGCGGCGGCGGCTGGGCCCGGGCATCTGCACGCGCTGCTCCCCCAAGGCCAAGTTCCCGGCTCGCCCGGCTCCGAGTGGGGAAGAGGGACCGAGGGCAGGGAGGGCGGCCCAGCCGCGCCGCGCCTCACGGTGAGGGGACTTGGGGCTTCGGGAAGGCCTGGCCGGGGCCAGGGCGGACAGGGCCTCCCCGGGGGGAGAGCGGGGCAGGCGGCGGCCGGGGCCGGGGGTGGGGGGGCGAAGCTCGGTTCCATCCTGGCCTGGGCCCGGGCTTGGCTCAAAGGCAGGACTCCCTCAAATGTTTGCTGAGTTGAGTTGCAGCAGTTGGGGGGAGTGGGGTTGCCTTTGGCCCGGCCTTCTTTTATCCGTTCTCGAGGGCATCCTTCTTCTCCGTCCTAACCCAGATGGCTTCGAGTCCTGCCCGCCACCCCCCTTTCTCCCCTTCTTTACCCCCTCCTCTATTCCCCTTTACTTCTCCCCTGTCCTTCCTCCCCTCCTTTCGTTTCTCCCTCCTGTCCTCTTCCTTTACCCCTTTCCCTTCCTCTCCTTTCTTCCCCTCTTTTTTCTCCCGTCCTCCCCTTCCCTTTCCCCAAAGAAAAGAAAGAAATTAAGCCCGGAGCCGGTCCACCCTTTAAAAATGTTTGCAGATTGAATAAATCCCTGCTCTTCGCCCCATCTGCCTGCCTCCCTCACCAACCTCTTAACCCCGCCCCTGCCCCATCCAAGTGTGAAAAAAACCTTTTTTAGGGTCAGGCTTCCACTCTGGGCGAGTCCCTGGCTGCACTGTGCCTCGGTGTCCCCACCTGAATGCAGCTAAGGAGCTCTGCATGGGGTGGAATCATGGTTTCTAAAGTACTTCCGAAATGCAGAAGTTATCTTCGGTGTTTAGTTCTGCAATTAATTGACATTTCCCTCGAGGACAAAAGTTAGTCCAAAGTTTTGGTTTAGAAGAAATTGAGTATGATGAATGAAAGGTTTGGGAGACAGATGTTTACTTAAGTTATTTTAGGTATTAGGAAATAAACATTTAAGTGAGGCAGAATGGGATTTTCAAAAAATGTGTCACCGATTGTGTGTTGTCCTTGTTTGAAATTTTTCCTCTCCTTAGAGAATAAAGAGATTCTTTAATAAGCTAAATCTGTTAAAACTTTGGGAAAAAATAACCTCATACCAAATACTCTTTAATTTGTAGTGTCAATAAGATGAAAAACTAGTGGGGGAAAAAAACAATTTTAAATGGTTGATTTTGGCTCCACAAGTACATGCCAGTGGCTCCAGAAATTATCCCATTTGGTCAGAGTAGTTTAACAAGTTACAAAGTTGGGTGACTAACGTCCTTTGGGGAATGTTTTGTGGTTCCAATAATAATCAACAGGGCTTTCTCTTTCTAAATTTTGAGTCATACTTACCACCATTAATGTCAGAGTTTTCATTTCTCACTGTTTGTTGGTTTACAAAATTTTAATGCTTAGAATAAAACAATAAATGTAATTACAGAAATCTCAAACTTAACTCTCCTTTTAAATTTGAAATGTAACAACTTAAAATTTTTTAAATGTACCCACATATGTACACATACACACAGAAGTGTCAATAAATTCAAAAAGTTAAATTTTCTTTTTTTACATCTGATAACTTATGTTTGTGGAATTTTGAGTTCACCTTTTTTCAGTTTTCTTATCCTTTTAGCCCCATTGTGGCTTTAAAGAATTCACAATGGTGCCTCATCTAAAATGAATTCCTGCAATTAGTGTTTTGAACTCTCCCCTCACCCTATTATTCACTTAGCATGTGTAGGTAATAATAGGTTACAGAAAGAGAGAGAGAGAGAGAGCTTGTGAGAGCTAACACATTTAAAACACTTAATATATTGTTTCATTTGATACTCACAATAGCCCTGGAAAGTTTGTAGGGCAAATTTAAATGTCCACATTTTATAGAATGTGTTAAAACTTGTAGAGGTTAAATAGTTGTAAATTCTTTTTGTTGTGTTGGTTCAGACCCATTTTATAAGAGAATATGAAATGATTGTAAATCAGCATAAGTATGGTCCATATTTTAAAAACATATTGATAATACTGTAATTAAAAAACATTTTATATGTGCTGTGGAGTTGAATACTTAAGTATTTGAGAAGCTTGGTTTTTGTTGGTGTGGTGTATACCTTACATCAACATAGACCACAACCCTCTTATGCCTTAGTTGATCAACTTCCAGCATTGCTGTGGTGGAAAAATTCATCATATTGCAGCCGACATGGTGATGATGAGTCTCTCCAAATTTAGCTAGGCTGATCTCAGATGGTAACCTATTTCACAAGGTGCCCACTCAAAGCCTTTCATGGATGTAGGACCTCTCAAAGCTTGTGCTATGCTGGCTTATGAAAACATGGCATCTCTTTAGTACTATGGTGAGTAAGCAGAGTAGGACTTTTAGAGGGTTGATGAAAGTGAATACCTTCTTACTTTTACTCTGTATGTGCCTACTCATGGACCCTAGTCTGAGGACCAGCCTAGATAAATTTGAAGAAGCTCATTATCCCCAGATTGGGTAAGGGGTGATATATTTTTCAAGCACAATTACTGAAGTAGAAGAGCTGACTTTAAATTAACTTTACCTGTTTGCTATACTCTAGGTTGCTTACATTGGGATACATTGGAGTTGTACCAACTTCCATAGTCAGAGTTTTGGTTTTGTGTTTCTGTGGATGACTTGCATTGTATTATAATATAAAATTTTTATTTATTTTCTGAGCTTTTAATCAACTTTCATTGAAAATTATACTCATTAGAATAATTCTAAAGTATTTGAAATTAAGAGACTAATTTTCACTCCACAATATGACTGTCTATTGAAGTGAAGTCTTCTGTTTCAGAGCTTCGTGGGCATCACCCCTTGTCTGCTTTGAGGAAACATGAAGTCACCGTATCTTGTGCCTGCTGTAGCCATACTGATGTTCCTAACATGGATCCCTCTCTCACTGAGTTGTAACAAAGCTCTCTGTGCTAGTGATGTAAGCAAGTGCCTCATCCAGGTATGACTGAAAATTATTTATGTGGAATAAGTAGACTGTAATTTGTGCTATAGGAAAACTCTTTATCCTCCTTGTTTGTTATAATAGTATTATGGTATTTGTTTTAATTTTTCTCATTTGCCTCAATGCCTTTCCACTGTGGGAGCATTTAAGAGGTTTATTTTCAAGGCATACCAAACTGTGGATAGATGAAAAATGACATTGATTCTGCATTCAAGGAGTTTACTTTCTATTGTGGGATATATAGCATGTACACAAGTAAGGATAACACAAAATGACGTTGGGTAGGAGTAAAGGAAAGCTATATGAAAAAGTGGCTTAGGAAAATTTGAGTGGAGAGAGAACTCAGAAAATGCTTCATGGAGAAGCTGGGCATACAAAGACAAATTGAAAAATGATGCTAGATCTCAAGGAGCTTACGTTCTAATGGAATGCAGTGTCTATGCCTGATGTTTTGAAGAGGAGAGAACACTAAATTATAGGTATAAGAGAAAAGCTTTCCGAATTGGTTTTTGAAGGAAGGTAGGGCAGGCAGGTGGCACGGTAGATAAAATGCTGGGCCTGGAGTCAGGAAGACCTATCTGGGTAAGTCACTTATCCCTGTTTGCCTCAGTTTCCTCATCTGTAAAATGAGCTGGAGAAGGAAATGGCAAATCACTCCAGGATCTTTGCCAAGAAAACCCTAAATAGGGTCATGAAGACTACCACTGAACAACAATTTAGTATTTACTTGGTGGTACAGTTGGTACCAACATTCTCTCTCAAAATCTGTGACATGCTCTCCCTCTAGTACTTACAGAGACTAGAGGAAAATGGACTTAAAGAGGGCTTTAAATGCAAATCTGAGGAGTTTATCTTTTATCAATTAGGAACCACTAAGGGTTCTTGAGCAAAGGAGTGACATACTGAAACTTATGCTTTAGGAAGCTTATTTTGGCAACTTTGTGAAGGGTGGATTGAAGAGGAGAAACCACAAGCCAGGAGTCCAGTACAAGGTTATTATAATAGTCTGGGCAAGAGATGATGACAACCTGCACTAATATAGCAGAGGGGTGAGTGGAGAGAAGGGGATACATACAAGATGGGATGCAGAGGTAGAATTCACAAAACTGATTGGGTTTTTAAGTTTTACACTTTAAGAATATATAGATATACTCAAGACTGTTGACTTGAAACCTAATTGTCCCCTTCCCTAGGTATCTTTTCAGAGGTAGGACAGGGAATGGGAATTTTTCAATACTAGGAAACATTATGATTCAATAAGGAATCCAGGAGGGCAGGGCAGAGAGGTTTCTATTTCAGTTTTAATAAACTACCAATGAGTTAACTGACTAGGAAATGAAAAAATATTAATATTGTATACATTGGTCCTCAGATCCTTTCATTTCAGAAAGGTATAGTAGGGAATTTGTGGCTCTAGACCCAGTACGTTGTTTTTTTTTTTTTAATGTAAACTGTCATCCTTATTTTATGATATTATTTCAGAAAGATTACAAAATAAAATTATCTTTATTAGCATTACTCTTCCAGTTCAGCAATTAAGCCTTTTGTTTCAGTTCCTTCATTATTTTGTTCTAAAGAACTTTTAAAAAAACATTTTATTTTTGTTTTGACTTGTGATTTCATCACTGTAAGGAATTCTCATATTGAAACTCTCTCCATGGATATAGATGGCAACTACTCTATTATTTACAGTCTTGTAAAGTTGAGTGGTGGCTCTGAGAGGCTAAATTACTGTTCTTAAGTTCATATTGTTCAGCACTATTATTATAAGAGGCAGATTTTCTTGACTCCAAGGTAGACTAAACTGCTTTGTGTCTATATTTATTATATTCTAATTTCCTATCAACTTTAATTTTTTAAAATGACATTTATGTTCCCATGGCCATTGTAATTTGTGATAATTATGTCTGAGTTAGAACAAAGACAGAGGCATGAGAAATTGGGTGTATTATTGGGAGTTTTTATTTGCTTAACAGTTATGGGGCAGTATGGATGATTCTTTTCTTTCCATTAAACATATTTTGTGTCTTAAGTTTAGCCTAATTATTTGGTTTTAAAATAATCTGATTTGTTGGAAAATTTTATTTCTAGTTTGATGACGAATTTTGTTTCAATTGCCTAATTGTGGTAGCAATTTAATATGGTTGGAAAATAAGGTTCTCTACATAAATGTATTTTCCAAGTAACTGTAATTTATCCCTTTTAATTGCTCATTTTTAAAAAAACAGTATGCAATTTACATATCATTAGTATAGAAATATATAGGTACAACCCTCTGATTTAGTAATGGGGATAATAATAGCACATCCTTACAGAGGTGTGAAGATCAAATGAGATAATATATGTGGTTTTTTTACATATGTAATATATATACACACATATGTATATAACATTATATTATATAACAAATATATAGTTAAGTATGACATATAAAAGACAGCATTATATTGTATATATGTATATATAACATTGTATTATATATTATGTTATATATAAAAATCAAATAGATACACATACATATATTATCTCATTTGATTCTCACAACAACTCTGTAAAAGGTGCTGTTATTATCCCCGTTTTACAGGCAAGGGCACCGAAGCTGACAGAGATTGTGACTTGCCCAGGATCCCACAGGTAATAAGTGTTTGAGGCAGGATTTGAAGTCAGGTCTTTCTGAGTCCAAGTGTAGAGCTCAATTCACTGAGCTACCTATGTGCCTATACGACACCTACCTTCCTCTTCCCAACTTGAGTGATGGAAAGTATGAAAGTATATGGGCAGAGTTCAAGATGATAAAATCATTTTTTTCTCAATTTTATGCCTTGGTTTTTATAATATGCCTTCTTTATTTTGTAAAAAGCAAATTCTCTGAATATTTGACCCATGGTCAAATGAAAAGTCCAAGGATACATATTAAGGAAAATCTGTTTTTTAGACTATCCATGTTCTCCCCATCATTAGTGTAAAAAATTTTACTTTCTTTGAAATTGTTTTTGCTTGTGAGAGAGTATTAGTAAGATTCTTTTTGAATGTTGACATTTTAATATTTACTAATATTTAGCTTAATTCTCTTTGAAGCTATTTAAGTATGGAAAATGTAAAGCTAAGGGACTCTGAAGAACTGTAAATCCATATAGGTAGACCTCGTCAATATGATATAGGTCAAAGAGTCCTGAATTTGGAGTCAAAGGGCCAGGGATCGTATCCCAGCTTTGACATTTACTAGCTATGTGACCTTGAACAAATCACTTAACCTCTCTGGGCCTCAATTTCCTTATCTATAAAATGAGGAGATGGGACCGTTTAGGTCCCTTCCAGTTCTAAAGCTATGATCCTATGGACTCACTGGACAGAGGTAGACTTAACCTGATACATGATGCTGACACATCCTGGGGAAGTGGATAAAGGCAGTATTATTTTTTTTTTTTCGTAAATAGTAGTCAAGTAGTTAATGTTAAGTTCTCCTAGCATTATAAAGAGTTTAGATTTTTCTTTTGAAATCCAGCTAATACTTTGCAACAGGCCAGCTAATATTTTAATTTGATTTGAAACGTTGAAGAAAAATAGCATTCCAGTGTTTTAGAATATTTGTGCTGACAGTGAAGGCTTGTATATTCACAACATAACTAAGCAAAAGAAAATTTTCTCTGAGGGCTCGTGGTTATGTAAATATTTTTTACCAGTAGAGATGTAAGACCGTGCAGTCATTACTGCCACTCCTACAAGTTGCTATGCTTAGGGGTGGTCCCCACATAAATATTTATTTTGTGCTTCTAAGGAGAGGGAAGTATTAATTTAAATATTGTGTAAAGCTAAATTTAGTTATCTAATTTTATGTGCTTATTCTTTTGCTCGTTGTGATCATAAATAAGATCATGTGAGGATTCTCTTTTTAAAGGAATATTTGTAAAAGCTTCAGGTTTCCTTTATCTATTTTAGAAATCTTTCATAACCTAGATCTTTTCTTCTCCCAGTCCCTGTGACCATCCTTGAAGTACTCTACTCATATTAAGAAAAAAAGTTTTTTATGGATCATTGAAGACCCTTGGCTAAAATGAGTCATATTTTTAAATGGGCTTAGATGTCTTATCTAGATATTAACTATTTTCCTTTTTAAATGTTGGTATAAATATATTGGTTGGTTACCTCAGATTGTTGAGCAGAAATATTTAGCATTCTTAGGAACCCAATTTAGAACTTCTGTGTCTTTATTCTAGAGGTAAATATAAATTAATGTATTTAATAAAGTTGGATTTTAAAAGAAATATTTAGTTGCTTCTCTGCTGTTCATTTTAATTTTTGTACCCACAGTAATGAATTCTATATTTTCTCCCTATAAAAATGGTTTCAGAAGAGTGCTGTCCGATTCTCTTCCATTATTGGTTTTGTAAACCACATCTTTGTCTCTTTTTTCCTTTTCTTCTTCATCTCTTTTCCTTTGCCAATTAATTGCAACCTGTTTTTTCATTTATATAGTTTCTTCAACATCAACTCTTGGTGTAGGAACTCTTGCCACTGTAGCAATACTGAGATTCACCTATTTACTTAGATTCATGTGTTTACTGAGGAGGAAAGGCCTAAGGAGTTGCTTGAGACATGGAGGTTAAGGGACTTGCCTGGCATCATATAGAAGGTAGTAAGTATCAGTAGTGAATTTGAACTTAGGTCATCTGACTTTAAGACCAGCAGCACTTTACACATGACTGAAAATCTTTAAAATCCAGAATAAATGTCCAAAGCTAATGAATCAAGGTTGATGTTACCAAATAAAAGAGTAGATCAGCGTTACCTCAACATTCATAGGGTTGGGTTAAGTTGGTCAGGGTCTAAGACAAAAAATATAAATGGTTCTTCTCCTCCTTCAGAATGATTTGAGAAAAGATAATTTGTAATTTCTCTTTAAGAAGGCATTTACTTAAGATAATTTTGTACCATGATGTTTTATAAACTGGCACACAACAATAAAAAGTTGAGAGGAATAAATTGAGTTACTTGCTTTACAGATTGTATTGTTTTAAAATTTTTTGTTAGGTTTCTGAAAGAAATGGATACCTTTTAGACATACTGTAGTATGTTCAGCATAGGCTTTATAGGCTTAGTAAGGGAATGTATGGTTTATTTTCTGAGGACCAGTCTAGCTAGCTAAGTTTGGGGAAGTTCAGAACCCAGTTGATCTTAGGATATGAGAAGCTCGCAAAGACCAGTCTGTTACGTCACAGAGAAACTGCAACCTGTGTTGGTGCAAGTAAATATAGGCTTTGTGTATTTACAGGTTAATTGATGTTTAACTACATTACCAATTTCACTGAAGCCTTTGTTGTGTTGAGTTTCCTATACCAATCACTCAACATCCATCAAGGTCACTTAAGTAGTAGATTATTACTACCTTGACAATTCTTTTCTTAACTTAAAGTTTGTTTAGCTGTTGTTTATTATGGGTAGTTGGTAAAGCATAATAGTGTTGTTTGATCAAAGGAGCATAATTATATTTGTATTTGTCCTTTTGTACCCAAAGGCTAATTGTTTGGATTTTTTCCCCACCTACTTGATAAAATAAAAGAATATAATAAGTAGAAGTGACAACAAAGTCTACTAATTTGCTGATAATTTATATTCTTTAGCAATGACATAATATGAAGTTACTTAAGAATGTTTTTGGTTGCGTCATTGTGTATTCTTCTGGATTTGTTTGCTTTGATAGAACTGAGGTTCATATGTCTGTCAACTAGTTGTATTTTTTTAAAAAATTGTGTGAAAATCAGGTAGTGTACAGTAGGTAATAAACTTTATTAAATTTTTTTTGTTTTAGTTTGGAAGAGAGTATGTAGGGACATTCTCAAGGCATATTTTAGAAAGCTTTAAAATTGTTGAATTCGAAAAGTCCTCTTGTGTTTTTTTAAATCAAATAAACATTATTTTCTCAGCAGTGTTGTTTTAATAACATTACTAGCAAACTTCTCAAGTCTTGGCAGAAGTTGGAAAGATGGAAATATTTAATAGTATTCAGCTCCATAATATAAATAAGATTCTTCCTTAGAGTTTTAACTTCTAATCCCAAAATAAATGTTCATAAAATAAGTATTAAAAGTTGCTGAGTCTTGAACAAAGTTAATAGCATTTTGCTCAAACTCCAGTGTTATACTTTGAACTTAATGGCCACTTTATGACACCTTATATTAATAACAAACCCTATTATCTGGCACCCAATAAACTAGACAGCTTGAGCCACATGCATAGTCTATATTTCCCACAGCACAGATTTTGAGCTGGGAGCTACACTGATGCTATAGCTAGCCAGGAGAGCTCAAGATTGTGATGAATGAGTTGATCAGAGAAAGGAAATGGAGGGGGAACTGGTGGTAAAAGCATTGAGAATACGAATGGGGAAAGAGTAACTCCCAGCTAACCAGGTCCTGTGACTAACCTGAACTGGGATTTGTCTAGCATTCCAGGTGTATGTGCTGTAATAACTTTGCAAAATTAATAGGACTTGGAATTTTTGTATGAACTGCTGGAAAAGAGATTTCCTTAAAATTGTACAAAAGTTGAAACAGGGTTCAATTTTTATTATTGACATAGCTATTGGCAGTGCCAGCTATAATGAGCCAAAACTCCTAAGATGTTCATTCACCCTTGGGGTTAATGCGCTATGATACGGCACTATGGGACAGCATCAAAGATTAATTTACTTAATTTTACCTGATCTAGCCGTGAATGTACTAGGAAAATAACTTTTATAAAGCCCTTTTGGATCCTTTAAGATCCACAAACTATGATATATATTAGGACAATTGATAAAGACTAGATGATATTTTTGTAAATATCTGCTATTAGATCCTGACTTGAGAAGAGTTCAGATTAAGTCATCGAGAGCTATTCCTTTAAGATCATAACTCTTTGCCTTAATAGATGGTCTTTATGACTTGCTGTGAGCAATTAAAAAAAAATTTATCATTTGGTGACCGTTCTTGGTGATGAGTCTTTTAATGCAGCTACTGTCCTTAGATCAGGGACATCTAGTCATCTTTTGCTGGGCCTGTAATGTGGACTTTCTCTGGCTTTTTAAGTCCTGCTAAAACTTGCACTCTGTTGGCCTGGTCCTTAAGCATGCTTACACATGGTAGGCTCTTAGTACATATAAATTGTATTGAATTGAACTCCCAGTATTCCTGTGCAGATTCCAGATGCACAGAGTGAAAGAAAGCTTTATAATAATTAAATGAAGTTTTGAGGATAGAGGAAGAAGTAGACTAGATATGGAAGGGATTCAAGGATTAAAAAAAAAAGCTCCTCCTTGTCCCCCTTGTCTTTTTGTTTTGTTTTGTTTTATTTTGTTTTGACCCTCACCTGACTTAGGGAGGTTGAGAATCTGTATAATGACACCCCTTGCCTAAAATCATTGATTCTCTGAAAAGGTTTTTAGGTAAAACTGTGGTAATGAGGGATAGTTCCATAGGAAAGATATTTCTGCAATGCATTATATAATATAGTGCTAACAAAATAGCTGACAATTAGAGAAATTGAAGCTCAAGCAAAAAAAATGGAAATTAGAAAATAAACTTAGGGAAGTTCATACAGTTAGAATGGAAGTACTTTGTCCAATTTTTGTTCTTAGGTGATTCAATATTAGAGTAGGATTTCATGATGTTACAGTGGGGATTGGTTATAATGTACAAAGAATGGCATCATGCAGCATATAGTAATAGGCAGTATGCATTTAGCACGTTAAGGTTTGCAAAGCCCTTTACATACATTATCTCATTTGATCCTCAGAACAGTCCTGTGTCCCATATCCAAGGGTGTGCTGATACTCTCATAGGACATGCTTTTAATTTGAATCTGCATTATTAACACTTTAAGTCTAGACAGTCAACAAACTGATAAAGTCAGCCTTGATTTGTAGGTGTGCCTGTTTCTGAGGTGTATATAAATGCTCACACTGAAAATATAACAAGCCAGTTGGAGCTGGCTCCAGCATACCCCTGCCTACATACCTCTGTTAATAATTACAAAGAACTGAGACTTCTTGATTGAATGAATAAGAGATATGAACCAGGTGTGAACAAAGCCCAAACACCTTCATGGAATCATTCAAGTATCAAAGGTCTTGTGCTGTGCTTGAAAAGGCCCTGAAGTACTGACTGAGAAGTTCATGTTCAATGGGTTTTGTGTAAAATTACAGGCTAAACCAATTATGGTATATAAATGGAATGGAATATTATTTTGCTATAAAAAAACTATGAATGGGACAGTTTCAGAGAAATGAGAAAGACATGTATGAGCCGATGTGTAATAGAGTAAACAGAATGAGGAGTACGATAAAAATGTGGTAAACACAAGTAACTTTGAAAGACTTAAGAACTTTGATCAGCACAGTGACAATCCACAATTTCAGAGGACCAAGGATGAAGCATGTTACCCTCCACCTGACAGAGAAATGATAAACGTGAGGTACTGATTCAGACAGATATTTTTTGGAAAAAGCCAATGTGGTGGTTTATTTTGCTTGACCATATGTATTTGTTAGAAAGGTTTTGTTTTTGTTTTGTTTCAACTGGGGAGTAAGGAGAGAAAACAGATTTTTGTTACAGATTAAATGTTAAAAAAAAATAAAACAGGCAAAGGATTCAAGAGTTTGGCAGCAGAAAGAAATGGCAGCACAGGACCAATGAGAGAGAGAGAGAGAGAGAGAGAGAGAGAGAGAGAGAGAGAGAGAGAGAGTAGACCTGAACTGGGGTGGAGAAAGGTCTGTTCTTTCTCTGAGATGATTCATGTTCATCAAGGCATACTGGGAATACAAATCCAAGCAAAAAGAAGAGTCCCTGCCCTTAAGGAGCTAATATTCTAAGTTGAAAAGGTAAGGAGCCTTCATAGAGCCCGATGTTAAAATCTGGAGAGAGAAGTGGGCGTGGCTGGCCTGGGGACCAAACCACATGACAGGCAAGAGGAACTCAGCTGTGGAAGGAGGGCGCCATTGAAGCAAAGGCATCTTTGAGGTGAAGCAGTGGCTAAGGAGGGCTAGGGGATTTGTCTCAGACACAAAGAGACCAGGGGCTAGCTGCAGATAATGTAAATTTAAATGGGGCAAAGAGCCATACCTCTGCCTAACGGTTAATTCCTAATGGGGGCTCTGAGCATCTGTAACTGTATTTCTCACTTTTTATTTAATATAAGCTGCTTATAGCAGAAGAGGAAGGAACCCTGTGAAGCTCAGAGGCCATTATAATCCCCCTAGGTTTAAAACTAAACTAATTATTGTAAGTGTGGCTGAGTACACCTCCAATGACAAAGTAGCCAGGAAAAGTAGCCATCCCTACAGCTGGTGGAATGGACTCTTTCTAGTCTCCTTTGCTGCATCTTCAGTTACCTAACACATACTAACAATGAGTGTCCCACCGGGCTCTCTCCTGAGTCCTCTTTTGTTCTTCTTTTGGGCTATTTCGCTTAGTGATCTCATCAGCTCCCATGGATTCAATTATCATCTCTATGTTGATGATTCTCAAATTTATTTATCCATCAGAAACTTCTCTCCTGACCTCCAGCCTTGCATCTTGATTGCCTTTTAGGCATCTCAAACTTAATATCCTGTAGATACCTTAAACTCAACATGTCTGAAATGGAACTCATTATCTTTCCCTCTCAAGCTCACTCCCCTCCCTCTTACAAACTTCCCAATTAATTGTTGAGGGCACCACCATCCTCTCAGTCCCCCAGGTTTGCAATCTAGTGCCATCTAGTCCTTACTATTTCTGACCTTTTCTTACACACTTGGATTATTGCAGTAGCCCTCTAGTGAGTGTGATAGTCACAGATCTCTCCCCTCTTCCACTTGGCTGCCAAAGTGATTTTCCTGAAGCACAGGTGAAACCATGTCAGTCCTTTGCTCAGTAAAGGCCAGTGGCTCCCTGTCACTTACAGGATCAAATATAAAATCCTCTCTTTGGTGTTCAAAGCCCTTCATTACTTATTCCCCCCACATACACCTTACTCCCAGCCATGTATTCTGTGATACTGGCTTCCTTACTATTTCATTAACAAAACACTCCATTTCTTGGCTCTGGGAATTTTTGCTGGCTGAACTCCCAGCCTGGAATGTTCTCCCTCATCTCTGCCTCCTGGCTTCTTTCAGATCCCAGCCTAAATGCTGCCTTCTACAGAAAGCCTTTTTTAATCACTTCTTAATTCTAGTGCCTTCCCTCAGTTGATTATTTCCTTTTTATTCTTTGAATAGCTTATTTGTACATAGTTTTCAAGTTGTCTCCTTCATTAGATTGTGAGCTCCTTGAAGGCAGAGACTGTCTTTTACCTTTCTTTGTATTCCCAGTGCTTAATACTGTGCTAATGATTAGGTGTTTAATAAATACTTATTGACTTAGAGAAGTTAAGTGATTTGTGTATCTAAGGCAGTATTTGAACTAGGTCATTCTAAATACAGTATTCTGTCTTCTACACCCTGCTTTTTCCTCTCTATGTTCTTAATAATTCATATTCTTGCAGTAGCATTTGCATAGCACCTCACGATGGTTTGTAAAATACTTTTTTTTCACAGCAGCTCCGATGCAGGTAGTGCATGTGTTACTATCTTCATTTTACAAATGAGAAAACTGAGGCTTCACAAAAATGGAAAGTTAAAGACTCCTTTTTGATTTTGAAGTAAAAATGTTGGGGTTTTTTTTTAAATGAAGCAGGTTTTTATAATTTCTTCTAAACTTTCAAATATTACAGATAAAATACCCTCTGCCTCTTAGTTTCCCTTGCTTCATCTCAGATCCCAAAAAGCCTTTCCCATTCCCCTCCTCCCCTTTGCTTGTGCCTTCCCATCTAAGGTTACCTTCTATCCTTGTATATAGCTTAACTTACGTAGTTACTTGCCTTTTACCTCCTCCATTAGAATGTAAGCTTCTTAAGGGCAGCAACTGGTTTTACCTTTATTTATACCTTCTTTGCTTTGCACAGTAAGGGCTTAAATGTTTGTTGACTGATTTGCAGCATTTTAATAAAAAGATTTTATTTTCCTTATTAATATAGAGGCATCTCTGTTAGCCATTTTTTTTACTATCTTCACAAAATTTTTAAAAAGCTTATTTTCTAAATATATTTATGTTTCAACTTTACTTGATAATTTACTTTCAAAGATGTATAAAGCAAATACTTAGCCATGAGTTCCTTGATAAGCTATACACTTCATAATTTCACATGAAAATCCATTGTTTCAACTTTGTACTAACTTTGTTGAATGGGCACACCCTACACCCTTGCTCATCCTTTTCTCCTTTTATTTTTGTGCAGAAAAGTTTTATGTTTTAACCACTTTTGTTGAAGATTCCTACATTTCTGTATTAATGAGTTTACTTTTTAAAAAAAATTTAATTCCAATTGTATTTCTGAATATCAATTAGGTATGAATGATAATCAAAGGATTCTATTTGGGGTCCCCATTTCAAACTGAAATGAAAAACGTTCAAGCAAAGCTCATAGGTATTGAAAAGAGTCCAAGTGATTAGCCATGTTTTAGGTAGCTTATTTCCTCTTAAGCAAAAGAAGGTTTCAGTTGTATGATCTTTGTGATCCCACTTGAGTTTTCTTGGCAAAGATACTGGAGTGTTTTACCTTTTCCTTCTCCAGCTCATTTTACAGATGAAGAACTGAGGCAAACAGAGTTAAAGTGACTTGCCTGGGGTCACAGAGCTAGTAAGTGGCTTGAATTGAATTCAGGTCTTCCTGACTACTCCAGGCCATATAGAAAGAAGATTAGCCAATTCTTTTGGCCATGAAGACCCATAAAATGGACAAAAATACAAAATAGCTCCAGCTTTCCTTCCGTACTGATGGTTATAAATTAGAAAAGAAGGCAGGGCAGGGCAGTGGTTTAAACGAATCTTATAATTCTTAAATGAGTTTTCACATGTTACTTGATGAGAGGTATTGAAATCAAATGGATATAGAGACCTGGCCTCAAGAGTCAATAAGTTAATTAGCATTTAATAAGGACTTACTATGTACTAAGACAAGGAGCTCTCATTTTAATGGGAAAGACCACTTGCCATGAATTATGTACAAACAGTATATATACAAGGTAAATTGGAGGTAATCTCAAAGGGAAAGTATTAGAATTGAGGAGACTTGGGAAATTATCTCTTGCAGAAGGTAGAATTTGAGCTGAGACTCGATGGAAGTGAGGAGGCAGAGACATAGAGGGAGAGGGACAGGCAGTGAAAAGATGTCGAGTCAGGGAAGTAGAATGTGCAGTGTGACTAACAGCCAGAATGCCAGTGTCAATGGATTGTGGAGCATGTGAATAGGATAAAGTATAAAAAGATTAGAAAGACAGGCATGGGCCAGGTGGTGATGAGCCTTAAAAGCCACACAGAACATTTTATATTTTATTGTGGAGGGAATCCAGGGTTGTTTATTGAGTGAATTCAAGTCTTGCCACTGACATATTGGTTCTATGGCCTCAGGCGAGTCACTGAATCTCTCAGATCCCATTGGGCATCTCCCTTAAAACTAAGTTTTGGAGCCACAAGAAGCTCTTCTCAGATCCAGTAAAAAAACCAAGCAACACACTTCATTAAAAGATGTGGAAAGTGAAGGGAATACTCATACCAATGAGAAATAATTAATATAATTGCCAAAGCATTTTCTTTTTGTAACTAAATTCCTGCTTTTTTTGGGGAAAAAATGTCAGTCTTCTTGCTTAACTGTAGCAAAGAGGAACATCATCTTTGTTGCCTGGCAGCCAAGCTGTCTTCTGCAGTATTTTTTCACCAGTAATTCTAAAACTCTTGTCTTTCTCTTGACTAATACTGATACTGAAGATATTATAAATTAGCTATCAGTTTCTTACTTTCCCTTTGTTCTTGAAACCTTTCACTTTGGGAGAGAATCACTAAATTATAAATCATTAAGCATATTACCATAACATATCATTCCACTCCTACTGAAATGTCAAAGCACAGCACATCTATTAAGAGGGTGTACAAACATCCCCTTTAGTGTTAGATCATCAAGACATGTTCAGGCAGCTCTCAGATAGGCTGTTTCTCTTAAACTTATGTTAGCATTAATCTTGTTCTATTGCACACCCTTTGATTAAAATTTAAAACAGGACACAGATACATGGCAGTAAAATGAACTGTGACTACTTTAAAGTATCAAATTTTATAATAAAAGTTACTAAGTTGTCACTAATTTTGTGTTATTTAGAATAATGAATGAGATATCTTAAGCTAATTGTTGAGGGAGAGGTAGGGGGGAAAGGGAAAGAAACTTTGAACTCTTCTGGTAAAAGGTGTCATATACAGCCTCACAAATTCAAACTAGTATAATGTACACAGATGCTGTCTATGTTCAACTAGTATACATTTTTAAAATTTGAATGACCTCTCAAGAATCAAAATCTCAGAGTTAAAGAACTCAAAGTAATTAGTTAACCATCCTGGTTCCCATCCTGTGGTCACTCTCCATTAACAATGTCTTTTTAAAAATGATACGCCCAGAACTGAACAGAGTGTTCAAGAAGATATGGTACAGCCAACATAGAGTACAAGGTAAAATAAAGGCGGCAGCATCTCCCCAGTTCTATACAAGATGCCTCTTTATACAACTGAAATTTGCATTGTCTTTCTTGGCCACCATTCACACTGTTGACTCTCATGGTATAAGATATAGATAACTGGCAAATTTATTAAGTGCTTATTATGTGCTAGTTACTTTCCTAAGCACTAGGAATACAAATCAAAGCAAATAGACAGTTTGGCTTTCAAGGAGCTCACATTCTTTGTTTTTCATTTTTTAAAAAAAATGTATTTTAAAAATGATGGACTATATGGTGAATTTCCATAGACGGGATTATTTATGACATGGCTTATCATTTAGAATATGGCTTTCTTGGGAGCCGATATTTCTTTTTTTTATTTAATTTTTTATTCAATTAACAAGAACCTGTTTTCTCTCCCCCCCAATTCCTTTTTCCCTTATTAGGAGCTTTCATTGTAATGGAGAAAACCAACACACAAAAAGGGTATGGAAAAGGGAGAGGAGTGGGGAGAGAGTCCCATGAGACTACAGGAAGTGGAAGTACTGGTAGAGGCCTTTTTCCCAGCAAGATAAAGCAAAAAGTTCAGCTATCCAAGCTGGGATGTGAAGTCCATGTTTCTGGTGGTGTGGAAATGATCAAAAAGTAGAGTCATGGCTAGACTTCAGGAAGTGACAGTGTGTAGTATTCCACTAAAACCTACAGATATTTTTCAAACAAACTCCTATCTAGATGTGCTTAATCCATTTTGTAAGTGTAAGATCTTATATTTAACCTTATTGGATTTAATCTTACATAGTCTGGTGTTCTAGCCTATCAGGATATTTTTTAATCCTGACTGGCATTTCCTGTGTTAAATATTCTTCCTTGCTTTGTATTGTAGATCTACTAAGCTTATGCCTAGCTTTTTCTAAGAAATTGATAAAGATGTTAAATAGCACAGGGCCAAGCTCAAATACCTGGGACATTCCATTAGAAACTTTAGATGTGATAATGAATTATTAATAAGTATTCTTTGGATCCAACCATTCAACCACTTCTAAATCCATCTAACAGCACCATCATGTAGCCAACATCTTGGTCTTTTCCATAGGAATAGTATGAGAGAATCTGTCAAATGCTGTCTTTATCACTCCCCTGATCAACCAGTTTAGTAACTATCAAAAAAAAGAAATAAAGTTGGCCTGTCATGACTTGTTCTTGATATTCCCTAATCATCCTTTTAATAAATATTCTAGATTCTAGGAAAAGGGTTCCTTGCCTGAGATCAATAACCTTGGTTTTTGTTTTGTTTTGATTTTGTTTTGTTTGTGGCTTTATTATTTTGATAACTGTATTTAAATATAATTGGTTCCCCTTGTAATCTTACATATTTATACACATTATTCTGAGAAGATGTCCACAGGCTTTACTAGACTATCATAAGGCTCCATGACACAAGAGAGGTTAAAAACTCCTGCTCTAGTAGAGTCATAGAAATTCTTCTTACCTCTGTCTTCCACTTGGAATTTCCTTCTCTACTTTCGATATTTCCATTTACTGATTATTCTCTCACCATAAGATTTAATCGTGTGCCCAATTCATTGATCAGTTCTTTCTCATTCATTGTTGTAACAATTCAGAGATAGAAATTTTCCCCTGAGGATTACTTTGGCTGCATTACATATTTTTAGTGTGTTTGTGTTGTCTTATCATTTTCTTTGATGAAATTATCTATGGTTTCTATGATTTTTCTCCTCTGACCCAGTATTTCTTTAGGGTTAAATTATTTAGTCTCCAATTTAATCCTTTTAAATGCTCTTCATTTAGCGTCATTTTTTTTATTACATTGTGGTCAGTAAAGGATGTGTTTAATATTTCTACTTTTCTGTGTGAGGTTTTTGTGCTCTGAAATATGGTCAGTTTTTATAAGGAGGCTTTATAATGCTGAGAAGTATGTGTATTCCTTTCTTTTCCCTTTCAATAATCACCAGAGATCTATTATAGCTAGCCTTACTAAGACTATTCAAGTCTTTAACTTCATTGGTTAGAACTTCATAGAGTTATAGCTGGCACTGATTATAGAGATCATCTAATGGCTAATAATACTAGCTTCCATTTATATATCACTTTAAGGTCTGCAAAATTCTTTACAAATATTACCTCATTTGATTCTGAAAGCAAACCTGGGAGGTAGGTGCTATTATCATATGAGGAAATTTTACATATGAGGAAATTGAGGCAGGTAGAGATTAAGTGATTTGACCAGGATATCTGAGGTTGAATTTGAACTTAGGACTTCCTGACTCCAGGTCCAACACTCTATCCACTACTCCACTTAGCTGCTTTTGTCCATTCCTCTCATTTTATAAATAAAGATACTGATATTCAGAAAAGTTAAGTTACTGCTAAGAATACACAATAAGTAGCCACACTAGGATTTGAACCCAAGGCTTCTGACTCTATAAATGCAATACTATTTCCTTTACAAAATGGTGAAGGGGAATTATAAGCCCATAGAGCCACTCTTCCTTTGATACCACAGCCAGGGTCAGAATCACAGAATTTCAAATTTGTAAAGGACCTGAAAGAATCTATCTAATCTTATCTTTCCCAGAGCATGGATCTACTCTTTAATATAATTGGCAAGTGGCAGTTCAGCCTTTGTTTGAAGACTTCCAGCAACCCACTACCTCTCGAGGCTGCCTATTTCACTAAAGGATAACTCTTAATTGTTAGCAAGTTTTTCCTGACATGTAGCCTAAATATACTTTTACCCTATGCACCTAATTCCTGCCTTTTGGAGCCAAGCAAAACAAATCTATACCCTCTTCTAAATGAGAGCCCTTCACATACTTAGCACCTGTCTATTTCTTCTGTCTTCCATACCACTCCCCCTGGTACTCTCCTCCCTCACCAAATTTTCTCTCCTCCAGGTTCTCCCCAGTTCATTCCACCAATACAACTTGCTTCTGATCCCTGAGTCCTAACCCTAATTTTGGGGACACTGTTCCCCAAATTGTCTCCACTTCTTCTGCATCATCCCTTACCCACACTCCCACCCCCAAGTTATTGAGAGGAAATGCAGAGGATTGTGTGTCTGGATTTCCTTTGAAATGTAAATAAATCTTACTCTTTTTATAGACATCTACACTCATCACCTATATGAGACTTTTCCTTCAGGTTCTACATGAGAAATGAAAAGGAGTAGGCATAAAAATGAGTTTTTTTCCCACCTTATTTTGCTTTTTGTGTCATTGTGAGTTAAACTTCTATGAAAACCCCATTGTAGAACAGTAACTTTGTGAAACACAACTTTCTTCCACAGTGGGCCAGGAAAGGAAAGAAACTTGTTTGAAAGCAAAAGATAGTGGCAATGTCTACTTCCCTACTGGACATTTCAAACCGGATGTCCATGAAGCATCTCATTTTCCTCTTTCTTTCATTTCTTCAGGGTATAAGCCTAGGAGTTGTATCACTGAATAAAAGAGAATTTACAGTTTCATGACTTTGGGTACATAGATGCAAGTTGTTTCCAGAAAGGCTAAACCAATTCATAAGTCCCGAATTCTTGAAGCCTCTCCAACAGTTGCGTTTTAATTTTTTGCCAGTCTGAACCTTAGCACTATGTTAATTTGTGTTTTTCTACTTTCAGTGATTCTAGCATTTTTTCATAAGATGTTGCCCCTTGGTTTTTTTCCCTTTATGAATTGCCTGGCCTGAGTTTCGTGGTGCACATCTGTAACCCTGCTACTGGGGAAGCCGAAGCTGGTAGCTTTCCTGAGCTTCACAGTTCTAATCTGCAGTGGCCAAAGCCGACACGGTGTTCCAATTAAATCTAGCTCCGTTGTATGGGAAGCAGATTTAGAACAGATTTAGAAAATGCACCAGGCCTAAACCTGATGAGGAAATCCAGAAAAAGTCACCGTGAGTCCTTTGTCCAACCCAGGTCACCATAGGGAGACAAGGAGGTCTGTAGACGCTGGGAACAGGGAACTGGTGTGCAAAGAGCGCTCTAGAACCCAAGGAGAGGCTGTGTACCAATGCAAGAGGAGATCTCAGACTCCGTACAGGGTTCCATCAGACCCCTACTGGACCACCATGACAAGGACAGATGCCAACTGGCACACTTGTTGCTCACTAGCCTGTTCTGGGTCACAGATCCAGGGCAGAGGGAGAAGAGGATCTGTGCATAGGGATGGCATTCTGGGTAAGGAGGCTGAGAAAGGAAGAAGTTCAGAAGCCAACAGCAGCAGTAGCAACATAGCTTAAACTCCAGACAAATAAGAGTCTCAAAACATCTAGCTCAGGCTGCAGTAACTGAGGCAGGAATCCCAGACGAAAGAGAAATCTACAATTCTGCCGCTCTGAACCAGCAGAACTTTCCAGTCAACTGATAGCGATAGAATTCAGCAGAAGTCTACTCTTACACAGACCCAAAGTCCGGTCAGAAACTTTCAGAGCTCTAATGGGAGGTGGGCTGCAATAATAAACAGACTTTGACTTGCATCAGACCACTTTTGAACACTAAAAGCTTACAAGTCTCTTGCCTGCCTCTGAGATCTTGGAATAGCACAATACTCTGTACTCTAAGAAAGCAAATACAAGACCAGCCTAGATCTTCCCTTCAGAAATATGGCAGAGCCTAGCCCTAACATCAAATCCAAAATCAGGAAATGCACAAAGGAAAAAGAACTTATGTTATAATGAAGCTATTCTGGTGGTAAAAATTCTCAATACACAAATACAAAAGAAGAGAATGACTCCAAAACAGAAGCAGTGCATCAGAGGATAACACAGCTTGGGCATGGACTCAACTAGAATTCCAGCAAGAGATGAAGCAAATGTTTGAAAAAGAATTTTAAAATATTTCTCACAAATGTAATGAGAATGCCTGAGCTATGGAAGAAAGAAATGGAAAGGGAATTATTTGTTTGGCACAAGAGGTACAAAACAATGTCCAAGAAAAAACTGCCTAAAAATTAGAATGGACCAAAGAGAAGCCAATAATTTAATGAGGCAACAAGAAATATTAAAACAAAATCAGTGTAAAGTATCTCATAGCACAAACAACTTACATGTTTTATAAACAGATCAAAAAGATAAGGAGACGCAATGGCTATCATTCTTTAATATTTGAATCAGTTCATTATATGTCTTAAATATCAGAACTTTATTAGAGAGACTTACTGCAATGATCTCTCCCCCCCTCCCCCACCTTCCACCCATGGTTTAACTGGAGATGATAGGGATAGGGACTGAATTTTTAATTGGTAGAGTTATTGTATAAGTTCCCTTCATTAGTGCAGAGTCTTAGAGTTTTCTAGAGTACTGAAAAGTTAAATGACATTACACAGTATATATCAGAGTTGAGTCTTGAAACCAGGTCTTCCTGGTCCAAGGCTTGCGCTCTAGCTCCTATATAGTTGAGCTGTCTTTTAACTAAAATATAAACATATAAATTAGAAAGTGCATATTTTTATGTCTATAAGTTAAAATATGAAAGCTTTTTTCTTGATGGCAGTGATTATTTTTGTGAACACAGAATAGAAGATTTTAAAATATTCTTTTAAACCCTGGAGTTTTCATAGAATAAAACAGTAGGGTTAAATATGCTAATATGCTGTGGCCTACATACTGAAATAGGACTGATGAAATATTTTGGCTGCAGCATGTCTATGAATACTTAAAAGTTGTGTAACTCAGGAGATTTAAGGAAGATGGTGAGGGATTAATTTAAAGCATTTGGTCATAAGAGAATTACTTCTATCAAAATGTAAGATTAACATTTTGCTTTTCAAAAATAAAACATGTCTGTATCCCTTTGTATGAAATATATATTCCTTTTAAAATGAGGAAAGCTCAGTAGAATTTTAGCTTTATATTGTTGTTCTGTTTGTCCTCTGTTCTCAAAGAGGACTATGACATCAAGGAGATGATGACATGACTTGCAACTGACTTTGATTGGAGTGAGGGAGGGCTGTTCAAGGTCACCAGCCTCACTTTCTCTTCCAGAGCCATCTGGGTCCGGTGGTGAGATATAGATCAGGATGACTGGAGATAGCCCAGGATGCCGTGGGAGACCTTGACCTTTTTTAAGCTAAGGTCTTTTCAGGTTCTCACTTTGAGTAAGGTAACACCCATTCAGTGAATAGGTCTCTTTAAGAAGTGAGTCAAGTGAGTCAAGCTCCTTTAATTAAAAAAAAAAAATCAAACCAGATGGGGAAGACTCTCAGGGTTGCTGGCCAAAAGAGAAACAGTTACTATTTTCATTCACTCTGAGCAAAGAGGGCCCAAAAAAGAACCATGAAGTGGTGTTTGGGTAGAAACCTAGTGTTATCGTGCATATCTTTGACGCAGTGACACCACTGTCAGGCCTATGCCCCAAAAAGACAAATGAGGAAATGGTTATATATGTACAAACGTTTATATCAATTCTCACCTTTGGAAAGAAATAGTTGAAAATTAAGGAGGTGCCCCTCTTTGAGGAAATGACTGAACAAATTATGGGGTATGAATGTAAGCAAATATTCCTGTGCCATAAGAAATAATGAAGAGGACAGTTTCAAGAAAAACCTGTATATACCTATATGAACTGATACAGAGTGATGTGAGTAAAGCCAGGAGAACAATTTATAATATAATAACATTGTAAAAATGAACAATTTTGAAAGATGAGCACAATGATTAACAGAATGATGAAACATGATTCCAGAGGATGTAATGAAGAAAGGTACTTTCCTTCTGACATAAAGTAGGTAATAAGACTAAATATGCAGAATGATACATGTTTTAACTTGATCAGTATGAGAACTTGTTTTGCCTGATTATACATGTTTGTTATGATTTTTTTTTCCTGTTCAGAGAGAGGTGGAAAGGAGAGAAGATGATAAGTGCTTGTTAATTAAATTTTTTTAAAATGTTATATAAATTGTTATTTTGGTTCTGTTCACTTTATAATGCATCAGTCCATATAAGTCTTCTAGGTTTCTCTGAAACAGTTTCTTTTATCATGTTTAATGTACATAGTATTCCATTATACTTATACTGTAACTTGCTCAACCATTTCCCCAATTGGTGGTCACCCCCTTATTTTCCAGTTATTTGTCACTACAGAAAGAGCTGCTGTGAATATTTTTGTACATATGAGTCCTTATCCTTTTTCATTGATCTCTTGGGCATAGGTCCAGTAGTGGTATTGCTATGTCAAAGGTAAGTATGCTACCCAACCCTTCCATTGTGCTCTTTGGAATATCTGTTCCATAGATAACAAACTTGCTTTCATTTTAAACTTTTTCTTTTCTCACTGCTTCTATCTTCTTGAACTCACTGCATATCTCCTCTCACTTGTATGTCTAAACTCCTCGAAAAGGCTATCTACAATCAGTGTGTCCACTTCTCCCCCTTGACTTTCTTCTTAATTCTCTTCAATCTGGTTTCTGATTCATTCAACTGAAATTATTCTCTTCAGAGTTACTGTTAATCTCTGAATTGTGAATTGTACATGACCTTTTCTCAGTCCTAGTCCTTCTTGACCTCTCTGCAGCTTTTGATTCTGTCAGTCACCCTCTTCTGCTTGATACTCACTTCTCTCTAGGTTTTTGTGATACTGCTCTCTCAGTTCTTCTGCCTTTCTGACCACTCCTCAGTCTCCTTTGTTGATCTTCATCCAGTTTATGCCTTCTTACTATTGATATCCCCTAAAACTCTGTTCTGAACCTTTTTACTTTCTATACTATTTCATTTGGTAATCTCATCAGCTCCCATGGATTCAGTTATCATTTGTATGATGATTCTCAGATTTATATGTCTGTCCCTAATTTCTCTCCTAACCTCCAGGCTTGCATCTCTAGCTGCCTATTTGAGCATAATGAACTCAGTGTCTGATAGACATCTTAAATTCAGCCTGTTCAAAACTAAACTCTTTGTCTTCCCCCTCAAGCTCTCCCCTCTTGTGAACTTCTCTATTAATGTCAATGGGCACTACCATCCTCCCAGTTACCCGGGCTCACAAATTAGGTATCTTCTTAAACTTCTCACTCCCTCCATATCCAATCTTTTGCCAAATCCTGTAAGTTCTAAGTTCTAAAGTCTCTCCTCTGATACTGCCACTGTCTTGCTGCACACAGCCCTCATCACCTTATGCCTAGATTATTGCAATAGCAATTGGTCTCCTTGCATCAACTCTCTCTCCTACTCTACTACACCCTGCACTCAGTTATCAGATTGTTCTTCTTAAAGTTTAGATCTGACCATATCACCTCTTACCCCACTATTCCCTTTTCACCTCCAGGATCAAATCATCTATTTGGTGTTTAAAGTATTACCTGACTGTTCTTTTACTAGCTGTCCTCCATCCTGGGAATTTTGTCCCACCGCACCCTCTACCTCTTGGTCTCCCTGGTTTCCTTCAAGTCCCACTCCAAATTCCTTCTTCTACAAAAAAATCTTTCCCTGTCTCTCTTTGTGCTAGTTCCTTCTCTCTATTGATTATCTCTAATTTATCATGTATATCTTGTTTGTACATAGTTGTTTGCATATAGTCTCACCCATTAGCCTGTAAGCTCCTTGGGTACAGGGAATGTGTTTTGCCTTTCTTTATATTCCCAGTGTTTTAGCACACTGCTTGGCACATAGTATGTGAGTGGTGCTTAATAAATACTTGTTGACTTACTGTTTAGTAAGTTTTGGGGCATATTTCCAAACTACTTTCCAGATTCACTGTCCACTTCACAGCTCCACCAAGGATGTACCTGTTTCCCTTCAGCTTCTCCAACATATGTCATTTTCCTTGTTTGTCAGCTTTACCTATCTAATGGGTATAAGGTAGAACTAGACAAATTACTGGTTTTTGGAAATTGAGGTTTCTGTTTTGGTTTTGTGCCATTTTTATTTTGGAATGGGTAAGATAATGAAATCCTGTTTCTCGTAGTAGAAATATAACATGGAAAAAATTTCGTCTTAAGAGTCTTTTTTCCATATGCAAATATCTTAGTCTCCTCTTAAGTGAACTTGATGTTAAGGAAAGAGAATTTTTTAAACTAACATATAGTCATTACATTCTCTATATACCTAATGAAATTAAATGAAATAACACTTTATTTCCCTTTTTAAAGAATATCAAAGAAGATTTATTTAATTCACTTAAAAGGTAACTGTTCAAGATACAGTAATTTATGTCTTAAACATTCAAAAACTCTAACTTCTGTGTTCTGTTACTAGGAGCTTTGTCAGTGTCGACCTGGTGAAGGAAATTGTTCATGTTGTAAAGAGTGTATGCTTTGCCTGGGCACTCTTTGGGATGAATGCTGCGATTGTGTTGGTAAGTTGACATTTGGTTGTCTTATTAATATTGTCTGTATCACAATATTTTGGCTTGAAAGACAATTATAGGGTTGTTTAGTTCATATTCTTTGCTTTATAGGTAAAACTAAAAGGCTTCCTGAGTTGAGAGTGTATAATTTCACTCAATAACCTTTTCCAGTATTCAGTAATACATAAAAGTCATTCCATAAAACTTAACTCAAAACTTTCATGCTGTAATTTTTTTTTACTTTATTTGTCATAGAGATAGATAACAGATGAACTTTGGAAGATGTAATTGTTTAAATCACCAAGCATTTATTTTGAATCCTTCTCACTTCCCTTTTAAAAAAAAAAAACCAAAACCCCTCCAACAAATAAGCATGGTCAAGCAAAACAAATGCAGAGGAAAAAACAAGATTTGTTGTTGTTGTTTGTTTGTTTGTTTTCAAAAGGGATAGGTAGAAGGATTGCCAGAAAGAAAAACAAAAGAAAGAAATGAAGAAGAACATGCTGAGTGTTAGTGGCATAATGATTATTTATAGCATACCTTGTAGTGGTGGAAAGCAAAGAATATACTGATTCGTCCTCCTTAATCCTGTATATTTGGGGCCATATAAGGCAAGGAATAGTCAACTTTGGAGAAGGTGGCAAGAAATGAAGTACCTTCGGGTGAAAGTTAGGTTTCTGGGAGAGCCAGAAGATAGGCCTGTGAAAGGCAGAAATCTAGGGTGACCATTTGTTAACAATAAAGTCATTATTCAAGAGTGGAAGGAAGGGGTAAGCAGAAGGGACATAGGGACTAGAGAAGGAGGGCTGAGTTGAATAAGAATAAGAATAAATACTAGGAGAAAAAGATTTCCCTTAGGTAGACTATAATTCTTAATTATGAAGGATAGAAAAGTAGGAGGTAGAAATTTGTCAACTGTAGGGTAGGAAAGAGTGCCAAGTATGGAGAAGACCTTTTCTTATCTTCCAGGTGGAGTCCCATAAATTGTATGTGGGGGTTAGGGGGAAAGGGAGGGGAGGCAGGGAATAATTTAATCTCTCTAGGGTATAGTTTTCTCATCAGTAAACTGAGGGTGTTGGATTAGAGTAACTTTAGAAAGACTAAATTTCCATACCAAAATATTATCAACCTAAGTTTATTATCTTCCCCAGAGCTTAGCCCATTGCACATAATAAGTACTTAATATATTATATTGTTGGTGGAATTATGAACTGATCCAACCATTCTGAAGAGCAGTTTAGAACTATGCCCAAAGGGCTGTAAAACTGCATACCCTTTGACCCAGCAATAGCACTGTTAGGTCTGTATCCCAAAGACATCTAAAAAAAAAGGGAAAGGGGGCAGGTAGGTGGTGCAGTGAATAGAGCTCTGACTTTGGAGTCAGGAGGACCTGAGTTCAAATCCAGCTTCAGACACTTAACACTTACTAGCTGTGTGACCATGGGCAAGTCGCTTAACCCCAATTGCCTCACAAAAAAAAAAAAAAGGAAAAGGGTCTAATGTACAAAAAATATTTATAGTAGCTCTTTTTGTGGTGGCTGAAAATTGGAAATTGAAGGGATGCCCATAAATTTGGGAATGGCTAAACAAGCTGTGGTATGTGTTTGTAATGAAATATTATTGTATTATAAGAAATGACAAGCAGGATTGTTTCAGAAAAACCTGGAAAGACTTACATGAACTCATGCATAGTGAAGTGAACAGAACCAAGAGAACTTTAACACAGCAGCAGCAATATTATTCATTGAAGAACTGTGAATGACTTAGCTATTCTTAGCAATACAATGATCCAAGAAAATCCCAAAGGACTAATGATGAAGCATACTATCTACCTCCATTATTGATGCTGTAGGACACAGAGAACATGATTACAGGCACCTCTTAGGCAGACTGTGCTGTTCTGATTGTTGCTGCTGGTGTCGGTGAATTTGAAACTGGTATCTCTAAAATGGGCAGTCCTGTAAATATACCCTTCTGGCCTACAAACTAGATGTGAAACAACTGATTGTTGGTGTCAACAAAATGGAACCCCCTCCTACAGCCAGAAGAAATATGAGAAAATTGTTAAGGAAGTCAGTACATATAATAAAAAACTGGCTACAACCCTGACAGTAGCTTTTGTGCCAATTTCAGGTTGGAATGTTGACAACATGCTGGAGCCAAGCTTTAATATGCCTTGGTTGAAGGGATAGAAAGTCACTTAGAAGGATGGCAATTCTGATGGAACTACATTACGTGAAGCTTTAGGTTGCAGCCTGCCACCAACTCATCACCTGACAAGCCCTTGCATCTACCCTTCCAAGATGTGTACAAGATTGTTGATATTGATACTGTAAATTTTGGCCAAATGGAGACTAATGTCCTAAAACCAGACATTGTGGTCACCTTTGCCCCAGTCAGTATTACAACTGAAGTTAAAGTCTGTTGAAATGCACCATGAAACTTTGAATGAGGTTCTGCCTGGGGATAATGTTGGTTTCAGTGTCAGAAAAGTGTCTGTCAAAGATATCCACTGTGGTAATGTGTCTGCTAATAGTAAGAATGCCACCCATGGAAGCAGCTGGCTTCACTGCCCAGGTCATTATCCTGAACCATCCAGTCCAAATCAGTGCTTCCTATGCACCTATTCTGTTTTTTGCTGTTTTTTTGTTTTTGTTTTTGTTTTTAGGCAATTGGGGTTAAGTGATTTGCCCAGGGTCACACATCTAGTAAGTGTCAAGTGTTTGGTCTGAGGCCAGATTTGAACTCAGGTCCTCCTGACTTCAGGGCTGGTGCTCTATCCACTGTGCCGCCTAGCTGCCCCCCTATGCACCTGTACTAGATTGTCACACTGCTCACATTTCTTGCAAATTTGCTGGACTGAACAAGATTAATTGTTGTTCTGGTAAGAAGCTGGAAGATGGCCCTAAGCTCCTGAAATCCAATGATGCTGCCATGGTTGGCATGATTCCAGGCAAGCCCATGTGTGTGGAGAGCTTCTCTGATTATCCTTCTCAGGGTCATTTTGCTGTTGGTGATATGAGGCAGACCATTGCAGTTGGTGTCATCAAGGCAGTTGACAGGAACGCTACTGGAGCTTGCAGGATCACAAAATCTGCTCAGAAGGCTAAATGAATATTCAGTACAACACCTGCCACCCCAGTCTTAATCAGTGGTGGAAGATTGGTCTCTGAAATGTTTTCTCAATCGACCATTTAAGTTTAATAGTAAAAGACTAGTTAATGATTACAATGCATCATAAAGCTTCAAGAGGAAAGGAATGTTTTTGTAGACCTTTTGTTTCGTGGCAGTTTCAAGTTATTAGTTTTTAAAATCAGTAATTTTAAATGGAAGCAACTTGACCAAAAATTTGTCACAGAATTTTGAGACCATTAAGAAAGTTTAATATGGAGGAGGAAAAAAGATCAGCCCAGATTCCAGAGGAGCATTGATGAGGAATGTTGCCCACTTCCTGATAGAGAAGTGATAAGCTAATATACAGAATGAGAGACACATTTTTAGCCATGGTTAACACGGTCATTTATTTTGCTTGACCATACTTATTTGTTGGAGGAGTGTTTTGGTTTTTTTTTCTTTTTCTTTTTTTTTTTTGGTGAGGCTATTGGGGTTAATTGATTTGCCCAGAGTCACACAGCTAGTGAGTGTTATGTTGGGGTGTTTTTTTAAGGGAAGTGAAAAGGATTAAAAATAAATGCTCCATAATTGAAACAGTAAGATTTAATTTTAAAAGATTCTGGAAACCATATTTTTTTTAAAAATCTTGACAAGCTGGGGTATATTGAAAGTAGGAACACAGGGATGGCAAGTCCATATTTTATCTCTTGATCTAACTACATGACTAGTCTATAACCTTTTCTGGTCATACATCTCTCTAATGATAGCTTTTGTATCACTTTTTGCATATAATTTGTAATTGGTAACACTTTGGCCTATTTATGCCACCATGTATCTCTCCATTATCTTCTGGTTGATGGCATCTTGAAGATCATGAAATTCCATGATACATAGCCATGTACCAGTTGCCACTGATATAGTGGTTTATTTCTTTTAATTCTCAAAACAACCCTGAAAGGTAAGGGCTATTATTATCATCCCCATTTTATAGATGAGAGAACTGTGCCTGAGGGATTAAGTTACTTGCTGAGGGTCACAGAGAATGTCTAAGATAGGCTGTAAACCTAGGGCTTTTTGACTCCAATTCTAGTTCTGCCGCTCTAACTCCACACAGCTGCACTGCAGAAGTGATGACACAAAGATGAGGTCTAGTGGAAGAGCACATTAAGAGTGCTGCATCATTTTCCAAATGCAATAAAAAAAGATCTCTTTTTCCACACTCTTCACTGTTGCCTATGCAAGATATAGCTACGAATGAACTAATTCAATGAGCTTTTCACTAATTTTATTTTATTATTTGGTCAATATGCATTCCTCACTGACCTGGTTTTTCCTGTGTGGATTGCTAAAGCAATTTATTTTGAGTCACCACAGGTTTTATTAAGAACCCTTTTTAACAGATGAGAAAACTGAGGTACAAAGAGAATAAGTAACATGCCTAGGGTCACATAGCTAGCAGTGGTAGGGCTACTTGAACCCATGTCTTGTGATTAAATCTAGCTCTACTTACTGCAATCACCTTTTTTTTAAAAATTATATTATGTTATGGAAATGCTTGTTTTATTCCATAAATTAAAAATAAAATAAATTTTAAAAAATAACATCTAGCATTTATACGGTGCTTAAAGGTTTGTAATGCGCTTAACAAATATCTCATTTTATCTTCACAATAACCCTGGCAGGGAGGTGCAATTATTAGCCCAATTTTACAGATAAGAAAACTGAGACAGAGAACGTTTAAATGATTTGCCCAGGATCACACAGACCAGATTTGAACTCAGGTCTTCCTGACTCCAAGTCCAGCACTCTATTAATTATAACACTTAGTTGCCTCTATTACACTTTTATACTATTATTTATCCTGACAATCCTACTTATCTGATAGTAGAAGCACATCAGAAGACACAAATGAGAAGTACAGTGGGGGCAGAAGTATCTTGCAGGAGAGGCAGGTACAAGGACACCAACTAGGAGTGTCCAATGACTACTTGACAATGAGAGGAGCCAGGAAAAAAAATAAAAACCGTAATGAGTAGACAAAAATACTAAAAAATCATAGAAGTCTGTAATGTATTTGCTACAAATACATAATTCAACATTTTGTATACTTAAATAGTATTGTAATAGATGTTAGTAATGACCTCAAATCATCAAGAACAAGCTGAACGAGACTGATTAAGCTTTGTTTAAAGAAACAAGGAAATGTATACTACATTTCTACACTTTTAAAAGATTTATTGTGCATAACAAACCTAATCCTCTTTATACAAGTCATCCCTTCAATATTTAAAGACAGAAATCCTGAATTCTTTGAGTGTTCAGTTCTCCAAGCCGTATGACCCCAGTTCTTTGATCCACTGATGCTTAGATGGTATGGCTTTAAGTTCCCTTGCCATCCCTGTGTTCCTACTTTCAGTATACCCCAGCTTGTCAAGATTTTTAAAAAAATATGGTTTCCAGAATCTTTTAAAATTAAATCTGTTTCAATTATGAAGCATTTATTTTTAATCCTTTTCACTTCCCTTAAAAAACACCCCAACATAACACTCACTAGCTGTGTGACTCTGGGCAAATCAATTAACCCCAATAGCCTCACCAAAAAAAAAAAGAAAAAGAAAAAAAAACAGCACAACTTAAACACAGATCCATCTAGAAGTTTTGGAAGAAATGAAGCAAGTTTAAAAAAAAAACTGAAAAAAAACCCTGAAAATTATCTTAAAAACCAAAAGACAGCATTAGAGGAAAAAATTGGAGGGGGAGGGATGAGAGCAAGTAAAGAGGTTGAAAGAGAATTTAACAGTTTGGAACAAAAAGGTACAAAACCTCACCCAAGAGGGGAAATCCTTCAAAATTAGAATAAAAAATAGAAGATGATAATGACTCCATTGAGATAGGAAATATTATAATATAGTTGAAGCATTAAAAAAGAAAAGAAAAATGCAAAATATGTCAACAACAGCAAAATTTTAACCTAGAAAGTAGATAGAAGAAAATTTAAGAATCATTAATTGAACTGAAAACCATGATTGCCCCCACAAAAAAAGAAGCTTTGAATTTCAAGAAATCATCCCCCCAAAAAAACAGCCCTGCTCTGATCTTTTAGATGTAGAGAACAAAGTAGAAGTAGAATCCATAGGTCATTTTCTGAAAAAACCCCAAATTAAAACTCCCAAGAATATTTGTTAAGTCATTTTTCAGTCATGTCCAACTCTTTGTGACCTCATTTGGTGTTTCTTGGCAAAAATACTGGAGTGGTTTGACATTTCCTTCTCAAGTCTGTTTTACAGATG
The DNA here is from genome assembly GCF_900497805.2 of Vombatus ursinus. Classification (NCBI taxonomy): domain Eukaryota; kingdom Metazoa; phylum Chordata; class Mammalia; order Diprotodontia; family Vombatidae; genus Vombatus; species Vombatus ursinus. Next base: position 36,644,087 of record NW_020955033.1, read on the forward strand.
AGGAAACTGAGGTAAATGGAGTTAAATGACCTGCCCAGGGCCACACAGCTAGTGTCTGCGGCTAGATTTGAACTCAAGTCTTGACTCCGGGCCTAGTGCTCTATCTATTACTCCACCTAGCTGCCTCAGAACTTACAGGTCAAAGAAAAAAAAGGAATACTTCAAGCAGCCAGAAGAAAGAATTCAAATACCAAGGAGCCACAATTAAAATGACAAAAAATTTAGCTGTCACCTTTATGAAGAAATAGAAAACTTGTAATGTGATATTCCAGAAGGCAAATGATACAGCCTTATGGTCAAGAATAATTTACTGAGAAAAATTGAGTATAATCCTACAGGAGAAAAAAAATGACTCTTCAATGAATTAGGGGATATCTAAGCATTACTAAAGAAAAGACCAAAATTGAATAGAAGCTTTGAAATATAAACAAGAGAATCAGAAGTATAAAAAGGTAAACATGAGTCACCATATTAGACATTTAAAAAAAAAGGATAAACTGCTTACATTCAAATATAGAAAGATGATATATATGTCTCCTCAGAGCTCTATCGTCATTAGGGGTTATAGAGAGAGTATAATTAGACAAGGTGCCTGGAAATGGGTCTGCTGTATTTTGATGATCTTAACAGAATAGAAAGGGAAGAGAACTGGACTGGGGGAGGGAGCCCTTGAGGAAGGATAGGTGAAATAAATGTTACATGATTAGGGTGCAAAAATAGAAGTCTGTACAAACAAGGAAGAAGGGGTTGGGGTGGAGTGGGCAACACAAACCCCGGTCTCCTCAAAACTAGAAGAATACACAACAGAGAAGGAGACAGAAATACATTTTCCTCAACAGAAACAACAGGGAAAGAAGAAAATAAGAGGGAGAGTAGGTTAAGGATAGTATTAGTCATAAGCAAAACAAACTCTTTTTTTTTTTTCAGCCAAAGACAAGGTTTATTAAAAATCCGCCATATTAGCCAGACTCTTGAGGAATCTGAGAGTCTGTGAGATATTGGCTAGATTTTAGGAATCTGAGCCAAAACAAACCTTTGAAGAGGGGACAGGAAACAAAGAGAAGAAAAAATGTAAGAGAATTAAGATGGAGGGAAGTACACATTCATAATTGAATGTGAATGGGATGAACTTACCCATAAAACAGAAGAGGATAGCAGAATGGATTAGACAGCAGACTCCAACAATATGTTTACAAGAAATACGCTTGAAACAGAAAGATGTGCATAGAGTTAAAATAAAAATCTGAAATAAAGTCCGTTATGCTTCAGCTGATGTAAAAAAAAAAAAAAAAGGTAGTCATGATCTCAGATAAATCAATGGCAAGAATGAACTCAATCAAAAGAGATAAACAACAAAACTACATTTTGCTGAAAGGTACCAGTGAATTAATGGATAATGAATTAATTCAATAGAAAATACCGGTACTACATATTTACACCAAAAAACTGTTGTTATTGTTCAGTTGTGTCTGACTCTTCATGACCCCATTTGGGGTTTTCTTGGCAAAGATACATGGAGTGGTGTGCCATTTCTTTCTACAACTCATTTTATAGATAAGGAAACTGAAGTAAACAGGGTCAAGTGACTTTCCCAGGGTCATACAGCTAGTAAGTGCCTGAAGCCAGATTTCAACTCATAAAGAGGAGTCTTTCTGACTCCAGGTTCAGCACTCTATTCATTGAGCCATCTAGCTGCCACACATCAAATAATATGGTATCTAAATTTTTACATGAACAGTTAAATAAGATATAGGGGAGAAATAGACAGTAAAATTGTAAGAGTAGTGGACCTTAGTTTGCCCACTCAGATCTAGATAAATCCAACAAAAAACTAAATTCAGAAGAAATGAAGGGGGACAGCTAGGTGGCACAGTGGATAGAGCATTGGCCCTGAAGTCAGGAGGACCTGAGTTCAAATTCCGCCTCAGACCAAACACTTGACACTTACTAGCTGTGTGACCTTGGGCAAGTCACTTAACCCTAATTGCATAAAAATAAAATAAATAAATAAGAATTTTAAAAAAGAAGATAAAAAAGAAATGAAGGACTTGAATAGACTTTTAGAAAACTTAGATATGATTGATCTCTGGAGATTATTGAACGAGATAAAAACAATCATTAAATCATTAAAAGTAATGACAAAAATGGGGCAACTAGGTTGTGCAGTGGATAAATAGTGGGCCTGGAGTCAGGAAGATTCATCTTCATGAATTCAAATCTGGCCTCTGACACTTACTAGCTGTGTGACCGTGGGCAAGTCACTTCACCCTGTTTGCCTCAGTTCTTCATCTGAAAAATGAGGTGGAGAAGGAGATGACAAAGCACTCCAGTATCTTTGCCAAGAAGACCCCAAATGTGGTCAAGAAGAGTTGGACACAACTGAAATTTACTGAACAACAACAACAACGACAACAATGAGACAACATACCAAAATTTGGGGGATGCAGCCTAAGTAGTACTTAGGAGAAATTTTATATCCTTAAACCTGTGAGTCAATGAAAGAGAAATAGATTAATGATTTTTTTAAAACCCTAGAAAATGAAAAAATTAAAAACCCCAATTAAGCCACAAAATAGAAATCATCATAATAAAAGGAGAGATTAACAAAACTGAAAGCAAAAAACATAACCAGTATAAAAAATGAAAAACGTAAATTCATAATCAATGATTAAACAAAAGAAGCTATTAGGAACTTTTTTTGCCCAATTTTATGATCTTAGGTCTTCTGTAAAACATAAGATGCAATTGAATTGAATGAACATTTACAAAAATATAAGATGCTCAGATTAATAGAACCAGACAACAGTCTTAGAAAAAGAAATTGAATAAGGCATAAATGAACTCCCAAATTTAAAAAAAGACCAGATAGATTTGTAAGCAATTTCTATCAAATATTTAAAAAAATTTTCTAATATGTAAATTATTTTTTAAAAATAGGAAGACCTACAAAATTTCTTCTGTGATACATATATGGTCTTGTTACCTAAAGCAGAATGTCAAAATGGGAAGAAAGCTATAGGCTATCCACAGTGAATAATGATGGAAAATTTATAAACAAAATATTAGCAAGGAGAATACAGCAACATATCACATAGATTACGTTCTATGAGCAGGCTGGATTTATACTAGAAATGCGGCTGGTTCAATATAAGGAAAACTTTTTTAAAAAATTGACAAGATTAATAACAGAATAACAAAAATCATATGATTGTATCACCAAATGCAGAAAAGGATTTTGATAAGATATGTTATCCAGGCTTGTTAAAAATATTAAAAAACATTGGAATAAATGGATCTTTCCATCTTGTGAAAAATAATATCTAAATCCAAGAGCCAGCATTATTTGTAAATCATGGTAAACTAGAGAGCTTTCCAATAAAATCAGATGTAAAACACGTCTATCAATTATCACCCTTACTATTCCATTTGGGCTAGAAAGTCTATTGCAATAAGACAAGACACGGACATTGAAGGAATAAACATTGAAAAGAGGTGACATAATTTGCTTAGAGAACTCTAGAGAATCTACCAAAGACTAAAGCATTCAACAACTTTAGCAGAGTGGCAGAATATAAAATAAACTCACATAAGTCATCAGCGTTCCTATGTATTACCAACAAAATCCCATAGTAAGAGATAGAGAAATTCTACTTGAAATAACTACAGTCAGTATGAAATACTTGGGAATCTACCTACCAAGACACATAGGAACTATATGAACACAATTATAGAACACTCTTTACACACACACACACACACACACACACACACACACACACAAAAGAAAATGACAAATACTGGAGGAACTCTAGGAAAACAAGTACATTAATGCAGTGTTGGTGGAAATATGAATTGGTCTAGAGCACCGGCCCTGAAGTCAGGAGGACCTAAGTTCAAATGCCACCTCAGACCAAACACTTGACACTTACTAGCTGTGTGACCCTGGGCAAGTCACTTAACCCCAACTGTCAAAAAAAAAAAGAAGAAGAAGGAAATATGAATTTATCTGGTCATTCTGAAAAGCATTTTGGAACTATGCCCAAAAAAACTATTAAATTATACATACCTTTTAACCTAGTGATATCACTATTAGGTCTGTACCCCCAACAAAATCAAAAGAAAAAGACTTGTATATACAAAAATATTTTTAATAACTTTTTGTAGTGGAAATGAATTGGAACCTGAGAGTTTGCCCATCAATTAAGAAACGGTTGAACAAGTTGTGATATACGAATGTGTTAGAATATTATTGTACTCCAAGAAATAAGGGTATGGTTTCAGAAAAACCTGGGAAGACTGTTATAGACTGATGCAGAGTGATGGGAGCAGAACCAGGAAAACCATTTATACAGTCAGTAACAAAAGATACACAACATTGAAAAACTTAGGAACTCTAATCAGCAGAATGACCATTCACAATTCCAGAGGACCCATGATGCTACCCACCTCCTGATAGAGGTGGCTGGTGGACTCGAGTGGAGATTGCCCTTTTTTTTTTTTTACATGGTCAGTATAGGAATTCATTTTGTTTACCCATACATGTTTGTAACAGGGATTTTGTTTCTCTGGGGATGGGAACATATGGGAAAGACAAAAGGTAGATCTTCATGATAATAAAATAAAATTTAATTTTTCAAAAGACCCACACTCCCCCAAAAGAATGAAGCACTCTAGAAATCTGTGTCTATGTATGTGTGTGTACAAATATGTATGTATTATGTATATTAAGTTGAGCAATAATTACCAGGATATAAAGTCACTATATTCATTATTTCATGTTTGTGTATAATAGTTGGAAGTATTATTTTCCATTTTTCAGAGGCTGATTCCGCTAAGTTTTTTTAAAGTATATTGTATTTTGTAGCTATCTTTCTTTAAGAAAATTTATGCATATCACAATTTTATTTAGTTCAGGTTTCCTTCACAGTGCCCCTGCTATAAAAGATGCATTTGATGGAATACATGTGTCAGATTTGGTGTGCCAAGATTTAATTCTTTATGGATTTTTTTGTATTCTGTTTTGCCTAAGACATATGGTCAATTGAAATGTTTGCAGTTGTGATTCTGACGTGCACTTGAGAATACAGAAGATTCAAATCATATGTGCTTATTTGGATCCCTTTTTAAAATATTTATGCTTTGATTTAGAAGACTGATAAGCAGTAAGCTGAGCTGTACTACTGGGACAAAGAGTCATTAGTTTTTGCATAATGGAAATAAAACCTTTTCTTCCTATTTATATTTTCAACAAGAGCAGCTGCTAAAAATCCATTATGCTATGGAATCATTAAAATCTAGTTGCCATATTAATAATATAAAATATTACATATTTTTGCCAGTTACTTTTCTTTCAAACTAAGCTGTGTTTATTTAATTTTGTGCTATTAAAAGAAAAAAACTGGAAGAGAATAACTATCCATTAACTTAATGTTTTCTTGAACGAAGTGTTTATCTTCAGTGTTAAACCTATTTTAAAAAGAAAAAAAATAGAAAATTCTGCCATTATGATAATTCTGCTGCATTCCTTGTTTGTCATTCGTTTGATTTTGTAATACCTTCTTATTATTGCTACCAGACAACTAAAAAAATAATTAATTGCTTTTATACTTTTTGAATATTTTACAAAACTCCTAGAGGCAATCACTGCTTAATTATCACAGAAACAGGTTAGGAATCATGGTGTAACCATTTGATTATGATCTGTTTGTGCTATAGTAATCTAAGGACTAGAGCCAATGTAATGACCTTTCTTTGGTTAATTTTATTTATATTTTAAAATTTTTAGCTCCATTGCCTGCTTTAGTTGATGACGTATGTTTGATATTATAAATTTATAGATTTATAAGATTGGCAAGGACTTTGAGAGGACACCAAGCCCTCTGTCTGTCTCTGACTGCTTTTTCAGACCTTTAGAGAAATTCTGTTATATTATCCTTCCACAGATATTATCATAAGAATATTAGTGAAGTATTCGAGTAGTTATTTTAAAGTATGTCTATATTATAGTGTTTAAGTTGCATAAATGCAGTTGTCCTATGACGAGTTGCAGCAATTCAGTGCAGAATTATATTAGATCAAAATCTCCATAGATAATTTCAAGTAGTTTGATGGGTATGGAATTGTATAAACAAATTAATTTATGTAGCATTGTTGTTTTTGTAATATTGGCTTGCCTACTCTTGAGGAATTACTATTGCTCCTGTTATTTAGATATGTCTTTATTTGTGCAAAGAGTTAACTGTCACAGTCAAGCTAGTATATATTAATAACTTCAAGAGTTGCGTTCAGTAAGGGACTGAGTATAACACTATCTTATGAAGACTCCTAAAAATTAAAAGGAATCCAAATCCATTGTTAACAATCTCAAACCCTCAGTTTTGAGAGATTGTAAAGGACAAAACTGAAAAATGAAAGTTACTGTGGTATCGGTTCAGGTTTTATATTAACCTTAACTCCTTAGTGGTACCTAGAGAGTCTCTAGAGCAGGAGCCCAAATCCTCTGTCTCTTCTCACATAGCCAGAGAAGCAGGACTCAGTTTCATTGTCATTATGCTGCCTCTCTACTGGTTGGGATAAGTGCTTCAGTCAGGTATGTGCTGCCTCTGGGGACATAACCAAAACTACATCTGTTTGTCTAGTGGTTTCTTGGAAGACTGTTTTTATGATAACCTTTATTTGTAATTAAGAGCAGCAGCAGCATCTCTGAGAAACCTTCTTTCAATAAATTTTTAGTGCATTGCTTTTTCATTTAGAAAATGGTCTCAATTTGAATTATAGCCCTGAAAACTCAATATGAGTCAACAGTGTGACATGGAAGCTAAAGAAGTTAATGCTATTCCTTGATTGCATTAAGAGATAAAGCGTGTCTGTAACAAGGACTGAAATAGATCTGCTTTACTCTACCCCAGAAGTACTGTGTTCAGTTTTGAGCATCACGTTTTAGGAAAGATGGAAACAGACTAGATGGAACATTTCCAGAAAACCAAGACTCCTGACAGCCCTAATTTATCAAAAAGAAAAAAACTCCAGGAACAGTAAGATTGAGTATTTTGAGATATGCAGGTGTATAAGCAGCACTCCGTGATGAAGATGATTTCTGGATCTAGTTACAAAAAACTAAAGAGTTTTGTCAGTTTCTTTGTCAGCCCCTAGATCTGTATCAATTGTTTCTTACCATATGGCCAAGGTAAAATGAATTCCTTCTGAAAATTTTAGTATAGGAGCAGCTAGGTGAAATAATGGATAGAGCACTGGGCCTGGAATCAGAAGAACCCAAGTTCAAATCCAGCCTTAGACGCTGTGTGCCCCTGGGCAAGTCACTTAACCTCAGTTTCCTCCAAAGACAAAGAAAAGAAAATTTTGGATATTACTAATTCTCTCTTATGCTCTGTGTCTTAAGAAACTCCCTAGGATATCCATAATGATTTAGAATATCCTCTGATAGAATTCACTCAGCATAGGAAATGTCAGATTTCTAATAGTCTATTTTGATTCACAAATAAAAAAATTAAAGTCTATTAAGAAAGGAGAATTGTTGTCTTAGCCATTTCATTGCTACTACAATTCTCTTGGATTCAGAGGCAAAATGTGGAGATGGAAGTGATATTAATTAGGGCTTTCCATTTGACCAGAATATGAAATGAGCAGCATGCTTACAACAATGTAGTCTCAAATATTGCAAAATACAGATTATCTTAATATTTGGTCTAGGAGTGCAGTTTAGACTAGCATATCTACCTTACAACATGATAGCAAGATTTCCTAATTCAGATAAAACTTCAGTTTTTAGAAATCTATTAAGATTATAAAAATTGTGTCATAAGAAAAAGGAATTGCCCACAGTTGCGGCTCAGAAAATAAACTCCTTTTTTTATTTCATTGCACCTTTTTCTGAAAATTAGTGCCTCTTCCAGTGCATTGTTGATGGAGCTTCGAATTGTCCAGTTACTTGTAAAAGCATTTGGAATTATCATCGAGTCAACACAAGTTTATTAAGTACTTACTGTGTACCAGGCACTGTGGATACAAGTACAACAAATCAAACAATCCCTTCTTACTATGAGCTTACATCCAAAGTAGGGAGATAACAAGTACATATAAAAATATATACATGGCATAAATATTATGTTAATAAATACGTATATGTATAACTTATTAATATAAGGTAGTTTGGGAGGGAGGTTACTAGCAGCTGAGGGGATCAGGAAAGGTTTCACTGCAGAAGATGGTACGTGAGCTGTGTGTTACAGAAAGAGTTGGATTCTTGGAGGCAGAAGTCAGGTGAGATTCAATCCAGGCCTGTACAAGGCACAAAGGTGGGAGATGGAGGGTCATGTATGAGGAACAGAGAAGGCCAGTCTGGCTGGATTGCACAGTATGAAAGAGAAATAATGTCCATTGAAGCTGGAAAGATAAGTTGGGGCCAAGTTGTATTGGTCTTTAAAAACTAAACAGAGGAGTTTATATTTTATCCTAAAGGTAATAGGAAGTCACTAGATTTGTTAGAGTAGAAAAGACATGCACTTGAAGAAAATTACTTTGGCAACAGTATGTAAAATGGATAGGAATAATGAGAAGCTTGAGGCAGGGAAACCAGTTAGAAGGGCGTTACAATAATCTAGTTAGGCTAAAGATGATGCAGGCCTGAACTAAGGTGATAATCATTTGAGTAGAGAGACAAGTGTGTCAGAATCAAGAAACATGAAGGTAGAAATGACTGAATTTGTTGAAGGATGGTGGTGTCTTTGACAGTAATAGGAAAGTTTGGAAGAATGAGAGTTTAGAGGAAAAAATAATAAGTTCAGTTAACTATGCAAATAAAATGGTTAAATATATAAGCCAAGAATTTCATTAATTAAAAAAGCTTCATATATACCAAAATATTTATAGTTGCATTTTTGTGCGTGTGAGAGTAAGGAACTAGAAACAAAGGAAAAGCCTATTGATTGGAGACTGGCTAAAAATAAATTGTGGTATATAAATGTAATGGAAAATTACTGTGCTTTAAAAAATAGATATAGAAAAGCATGGAAAGACTTTCAAGAATTGAGGCAAACTAATTAAGCAGAGGTAGAAAAACTATAAATTTTTACTATAATGTAAATTGTAAGAACTGCCTATAAACAAGCAAAAAAGGTTGCAGAATTAAAAAAAAAAAGCTAAAGAAGCTTGATCCCAAAGAACAGATATGAGAAGATACCTCCCTTCACTCTTTTCCAGAGGTGAAGGTATTTGGGAGTTCTGAGCTGCAGTGATCTAAGCTGATCTGGTGTCTGCACTAAGCTCAGAATTAATATGGTGAGGTCCCTCCCCTCACCCAAGTGGGAAGGCCATCAGATTGCTCAAGGTCGAGCAAACTGGCTTTGGTCAGAAACAGCAGGCTTCTGTGCCTATGAGAATGGGACTGATTGGTTTTGTGAGTGGCCTCTGCACTTCTAGCGTTAGCAGAATAGGGAGACCTAGTCTGAAAAAAATTAAAATAAAAAATTATTTGATCTAAGAGTTCTTTGAGAGGAAGAAATGGAAGATACAGGGAGAAATCTATGTTATATAAAAACAAAAGATATCAGTAAAAATCTGTTCTCAAAAATTAGTCCCATCTCTGTGTCCTTGATACAATGAAGGTATGATCACTCCATAAATCACAAAAATTTTGTTTTGCCATGAGATTAATAATAGTTTCTTCTTTTTTCTTGTCAGATTTTTACTTTAATTAAAGAAAATGGAGTCATAGCTTCCTTAAAGTTCAACAGCAACTTGTAGCTTTCTTTGTAAAATAAATCAATATTTAAATGTAATTAATAAACATAATTATATGAATAAACTATGCTTTTATATGTGCTTATTTTATGTGCCTTGTCAAAGGGATCTCGAGGATCATTTGGTCCAGCCTCATCATTTTTTAAATGAACAAACTTCCATTTTGTCAAAAGACTATTTTATGCTTAATTCTGTTCTGAATTACCTTTTATCTTCTTTGAAAATTGCTATAATCTCCCTGTTGTGGGTACCCAGAGTATAGTTTGTCATTCATGGATCCATTTTCTTTTAATTAATGAGAAACTGAATTTTTGTGTAACCAAACATTCTAGAATGAATAGTAAATTTTCTTCTTGGGGCTGTTGTGAACTTAAATTCTGCTGATCCTAAGACAAGTATTAATAGGCATGCATCACAGAACGTCACTCTCAAGCATCATTCTTTTTTTTTTTTTGGTAAGGCAATTGGGGTTAAGTGACTTGCCCAAGGTCACACAGCTAATACGTGTCAAGTGTTTGGTCTGAGGCTGGATTTGAACTCAGGTCCTCCTGACTTCAGGGCTGGTGCTCTATCCACTGCGCCACCTAGCTGCCCCTCAAGCATCATTCTTAATGCATTACAGTCAAACATAACTTTAAATCCTGCTAAAAACCTAAAACCCTGCTGTAATGAAGTTCCGCTGGTTGCCTATCTATCATATTGTTGCTATAGAATTCCTAATATAGTCACAGAATCAGTTAAGGAATTTAAGTTTATACTTTGTTATATAATAACTATTTTTCACGATGCAGAATCTTAAACATTACATTGATAGCCTAAACCTTATTAAAGTTGCCTTTAAGTAATTTACATATTTTTCTATCACACTTAGTCTGAGTATTTTTTAAATGTGCACAGACTTTCATTTCTCTTTTCTTTAGTAAGTTGCATAGTGGTGATATGTGCATAATAGATGGTCAATGAAAATATGTTAAATTAGTGAACTATCTATAAAATTCAAACTACATTCCTCCCCTGCTCTGCCTTTTTACAACCCCACCGCCCCTTTAAGTATAGGAAATATATGAATCAAAATGGTCTTACCTTTTAGTAGTTTTAATTAGATGATTGATGAAGAGGAGTACATTTGCCCTGAAGCTTATTCAGTTCAACAAACATTTATTAAACACCTACTGTGTGCAAGGAACTGGTCGATGAAACAGATACAGCTTTGTGGTAAAAGTCTCCTTCAAGGAGCCTAGATTTTAGTAAGCTATTAAGCAAGGAATCTAGTTGATTGTTGAAACATGAAGTATTATTTAACTTTGTAAAGTATAACATTGGAAGATATTCAAGTGTTGAACTTTGGAAATTAAATGTGATACATTAAAAATTCTTGATATTCTATTAGTTTAAAAAAAGTTCAACAAATTACTCTGTTTTCTTCTTCTTAGGTATGTGCAATCCTCGAAATTACAGTGATACACCTCCCACCTCAAAGAGCACTGTAGAAGAGCTTCATGAACCAATCCCATCTCTCTTTCGTGCTCTAACAGAAGGAGGCACCCAGCTGAACTGGAACATTGTTTCATTCCCTGTTGGCGAAGAACTTTCCCATCATGAGAATCTGGTTTCATTTTTAGAAACTGTGAACCAACCACACCACCAGAATGTGTCTGTTCCTAGCAACAATGTCCATACACCGTATTCCAATGACAAAGGTAACTAGCTAAGTGTTTTCTTTACAATTAAATAAGTTACTTAAATCTTCTCTTGCTTTTTACCCTGTCTACAAAGCATACATGCAGGTTACCATTAGGAACAAAGTTGAGGGAGAGATTGAATATTCATCCTTCTGTTTTGAGAATTGAAAGTTCTTGAGCAATTACTTGTCTTCTGTAAACATGGTCCTTGAATACTTAAAGGACTATTTCATGATGATGTAATCTATTTGTTAAAACATAATATTGTGGTGAAAGGTGCTTTGTAAGAAGGTAGGAGAACTGTATTTTGTTTTAAATTTCCTCACCAAAAACTAAATCCTTATCCCAGCCAGCTTTCTCTATAGATTGGTAAATAAAGGACTAATAATAATAATAATAATAATAATGATAACAATAATGATAGCTAACATTTATGTAGTGCTTACTACATGCTAGGTACTGTGGTAAGCACTTTACAATTATTATCTCTTTCTGTCCTCGCAATATCTCTGGCAGGTAGATGTTATTATTATCCCCATTTTATAGACGAGGAATATAGTTTCATCATTGTATATGAAAAACAAATATTTTGAATTTAATTTCCTCATTGGAGTGGAATTCAGTGTTTACCTCATAGAAAATAGTGTAATTATTTCTCAAAATGTGAAATTATATATAAGTAATATATTATATATAAGTAATAGAATTTTTCCTTTTTTAGCCTTAGTTATTTTGCCATTCACTAACATCCGTTTTACTTTACCTAGCTAAAACAATGTGATTTATTAGATCTTTTAGCAAAATTTCTCTCTTGGTGGAATTCAAATAGGTAAATCAAAATGTTATAGTACATTTATTTCCCTTATCTGGCAAACCTCCCCTTTTCTAAATAAGTAACAGATTTTCCCATAAAAATGAGTTATGCAAATGGGACTTTTTTTCTGAGAATTCTCAGGTCCACAGTAGTCTCCTGGCATATGCAAACTGTCTTGCTACTGCAATGAGTAACATTTTATCTGTGGTAGTATTAACAATGATTAAATATAATTTTGTTTTATATATTGGAAAGTTGGTATAATATTCAAACCTTATGTACATCATGTCCTAAGCCTATGCAGCATTTCCAGAAAAAGAAATACTTACTTTAGGTAGAAGTTAAGACTTTGTTAGAAGTAGAAAATAAATTCTACCAACTCATCTACAAGGTCATTTATGCTTTTGGAAATAGAGAATTACCACAAGCAACTCTAAAGGAGGCTTTAGACAGTGCCTACACTCATAAATTCATCTTCCTAGATATAGTACTTGGTACTGAAATGCTGATGAAGAAAACCCTGAACCTGAAAAAATCAGGGCTATATGACAGCCATATCTTCTGTCATTAAACATTAACTGGGTGTTTCCATATGCATGATACTTTGTAAGGTGGGGTAAATTGCTATGGATCTTACACAATAGGAGTTTATTTTGGAAGGCCAACTTTTCTTCATAATTTCTCAGTTCTATTAATGGTACCATCAACATCCTAGATTGCCAGTCTAGAAATTTGAGTCATCTCTTCCACCCCCACTCACCAGTCTCTGCCAGTTCTTCCTAAATGGCCCTCAGCTCTTTTCTCACTCTACCATCTTCATTCAGCAATTATTTATTAAATATTTGCAATGTCCTTGCTATTGAGGAGGTATGAAAAGGAATATGGCCTGGCCCTTACTGTCAGGGAGCTATCGCAGCTTCCTAAGCAGTCTCCCTGCCTCTACTCTCTTTGCTTCAGTATATCCTACAGACGGTTTTCAGATAGTCTTCCAGAAATATTACTTTAATCACTCCACTTCCTTATCACAAAACTAAAATGACTATACATATGGCATACATAAATTCTAAATTCCTGACTAACTTTATGGCTCTGTAGAATGGTCCTTTCCTTTTACTTCTCTCTGTCTGTCTCTGTCTTTCTGTCTGTCTCTTAGGTAAGTACTCTTTTCTCTTGAGTTATCTTGCATGCCATTTCCTTTTTAGTCATTTTCTTTTGTCCTTTGCACTCCAAAGGTAATTTCCTCATAAATAAAAGTTGAGTTTTTCAGATTTCAACAAAAATCCAGCCAGTTTCCATTTAGTCATTCCTGACCCCCAGTGCCTTTCTTGGATAAGATGGAAGTCTGTGATATAGAGGAACACTCATATTCCCAACTTGCTGTCTGTCTCTTCATCCTTCATACACTTGGACATTGTCATCTGATGTATCGATGCAACCTAAGGACCCCTGAAGTAGCCCTTTAGGATTTCTGGGACTTTCTGTCTCTTCTCCAACTAAACTTTCTTTTTTATGTGTTATCTCCTCCAATTAGATTGTGAACTTCCTGAAAGCAGAAACAATCTCAGTTTTGCTGTCACTATCCCTAGCACTTTGGAAGTGCTCAATAATTTTTTCGTTCGTTTGTTGATTGATTTCTGAACTTAAATTATTAAGAGTATGCCGCCACACTACTTAACAGTTAATCTTAGTGTATTATTTGTGTAATATTTATTAATCTTGTTCCCTCATACACAAAGAGATATTGTGTTTATATACCTCATTTCTTTCCCACAGTGAATATGCTGGAACAAAGTAGATTTAATTCAGAACTTCATAGATCAGTGATTTTGCCGTTGTAGGTATTCCTTCTGCCAGTACAGTTTACAGTCCTACTATGGCTTGGTAGATGGTCTTTAAGAATCATTGTGACCAAAACATTCATCTTGCTGAGGCCAATCTGGCAATTAGCTTTTTTGAACCTAGTCACATTGGGTCTTGGTTAACAGACATAGTCTGTCATTGGACCTAGAGGCACTAGGTGGTACAGTTGGCAGGGTGTTGAGCCTGGAATCAGAAAGATATGAGTTCACATATAACCTCAGACACTTACTAGCTGCATGACCCTGGGCAAGTCTCTTGATCTCTGTCTGCCTCGGTTTCCTCAACTGTAAAATGGGAATAATAATGGCATCTGCTTCACAGAGTTGTTGTGTGAATCAAATGAGATGATATTTGCAAAGCATCTAACATGGTGGCTGGTACGTAGGCTTGTTCCTTCCTTTCCTTCCATCATCAAGGTCCACCTTTTTGACTTGGTAGGACCTACCAGAGCTAAGACATTTAAGAGCCTCATCCAAGACTATCCATCTTAGCCAAGTTGTAGGAATAGAGGAAGCATCCAGGCCAAACTTTCCCAACATTCCTCTCTAAAAAAGTTTAAAATAACATGTAATATTGAATTCTGGAGCAGCATAGCCAACAAAAAGTTGGGGTAAGACATTTTTTCCCACCCAAGACAACTTACAAAGTTGGGAGAAAAGATCTGTGATACTGGTGTTGGGGGTTGGCACAAGGGGCAACAATACCAGATGTGGGCCTCAGAGGCAGTTGCAACAGCAGCAGCAGTTTTGGGAATGCTCACTGCCCGTAGACGGCAAGGGGATCAGACAACCAATCAGAAAGAGATTAGAGGGTATCCCTATGTAGGCACTTGGTGCAAGACCGAATACCATTTGTCAACTCCATTATCCAGTTCTGGGTCACAATCCCAGGGCAGAGAGGAGGACTTGTGGTTGCAAGGGAGTAGGAACCCTGGTTATAGTTTCAGGGTATGAAGAGTAAGCAGGGGCCCTAGCTCTAAAGCAGAAAGGAATGCTAGGACTTACATTTGCAGGGGAGTAGGGGCCCTTTCTGGGTGAAGACCAGAGCACAAACCAGGAGAGCAGTGGCCACACCTCTTCCCAGATTACACCACCTTAGAAGCACCCAAAAACTTATAGACCCTCCAGACCTAGTTGTCAAAACAGCCGTACAAAATACCCTGAAGCTTTGGACAGTGTTTCCCCATCCCCTACCCCCTGGAGATGAGGAGGGCCCACTCTAGCATAAAGTTCAAAGTCAATAGGCTAGAAAAATGAGGAAAACAACAACAACAACAAAAAATAACAAGGACGTTCAAGATACAAACTCAAGAAAACAACATGAAAACATCAGCAAGAAAAGTCTCAAAGAAAAATGGAGATTAAACAGAAGCCCAAAAAGAATCCCTTGAAAAGCTGAAGAAAGAGAGGAAAAATTATTTTAAAAATGAAATGTGTGGTCAAGGAAAAACGGGGAATAGAAATGACAGCAATACAAGAAAATTATGAAAAGACAACATCTTGGTAAAGAGGCATACACAGAAAAAAATACTAAAGAAAATAATCCCTTAAAAAAGCAGAGTTGGCCAAATGGTGAAAGAGGTACAAAACCTCACTGAAGAAAATAATTCCTTAAAAATTAGAATTGATCAGGTGGAAACTAATGACTCCATGAGACGTTAAGAAACAAGAAAACAAAGTCAAAAGAATGAAGAAAAAAGAAAATAATGCTAAATATCTCATCAAAAAAACTGACATGGAAAAGAGATCGAGGAGAGATAATTTAAGAATTATTGAATTATAGTCATTCTTCAATTGATAAATGATCAAAGGATGTGAACAGGAATTTTTCAGAAGAAGAAATCAAAGGAATCTATAGTAATTTGGGTGGGCTCTAAATCACTATTGATTAGGGAAATGCAAATTAAAACAATTCTGAGGTACCATCTCACACCTATCAGATTGGCTAATATGACAGAAAAGGAAAATGATAAATGTTGGAGAAGACGTGGGAAAATTGGGGCACTAATGCACTATTGGTGAAGTTGTGAACTAATCCAACCATTCTGGAGAGCAAGTTGGAACTATGCCCAAAGGGCTATAAAACTGTGCACACCCTTTGACCTAACAATACCACTTCTAGGACTGTATCCCAAAGAGATAAAAAAAAAACAGAAAAGGACTAATATGTATAAAAATATTTGTAGCAGCGATTTTTATGGTGACAAAGAATTGGAAATTGAGGGAATGCCCATCAGTTGGGGAATGGCTGAGCAAGTTATAGCATATGATTTTGATGGAATTTTTGTGCTATAAGAAATGATGAGCAGGATGTTTTCAGAAAAATCTGGAAAGACTTACATGAATTGATGCAAAGTGAAGTGAGCAGAACAGGAGAACATTGTACACAGTAACAGCAATATTGTATGATGATCAACTGTGAATGACTTAGCTGTTCACCTCCAGGAAAAGAACTGATGATGTCCGAATGCAAATTAAAGCATACTTTTTTTACTTTATTGTTCTTAGGGGGTTTTATTTGGGGGCAGGGGTTGGTGTTTTCTTTTGCAATATGGCTAATATGGAAATATGTTTTGCATAACTGCACATGTATAATGTAATATCAAATTTCTTGCCTTCTCAAGAAGGACAGGGGTAGGGGCAGCTAGGTGACTCAGTGGATAGAGCACTGGCCCTGAAGTCAGGAGGACCTGAGTTCAAATCCGGCCTCAGACCAAATATTTGACACATACTACCTGTGTGACCTTGGGCAAGTCACTTAACCCTGATTGCCTCACTAAAAAAAAAAAAGAAAAAAAAAGGACAGGGGGAGAGAATTTAGGACTCAATTTTAAGAAGTGAAAGTTAAAAATCATTTTTATGTATAATTGGGAAAAGATAAAATATTTTTTAAAAATTAAAAGAATTATTGGACTACCTGAAATCCATAAAAAAAAGCCTCTATCTTGTCCTCCAGGAAAATAGAAAAGGAAGGGGATAAGAGAAAAGGGGGGGAGATAGAAGGGAGGGCAGATTAGGGGAAAGGGTATTCCAAATGCATGCTGTCTTGGGGTTGGGGGAGGAACAAGATGGGGAGAAAATTTGGAACTCAAAATCTTGTGGAAGTGAATGTTGAAAACTAAAAATAAATTAATGAATCTTTAAAAAAAATTTAAAAAAGAGTAGGCAAGTCCCTGCAAAATCCAGTGCTATAACTAGAAGTTGTGATGCCTGAGGAAAACACCCTCAAATAAACAACAATGGGGGAGATGCCAACACTAGCTTTAAGGGGTGATTCTGGATCACCTTCTAGTGATGGGAGACACAGACCTCAGGACATCTAGGGGCCATTGTTGAGGATGCTAATACCTGGGGCAAAGGGTGGAATGGAAGGGATCTCATCAGCTATGTGACTTCTAGGGAGAAAGGAAGGGCCCCATCTGGTAGGTTCTTTGTTTAATTATTCTAGCTAATTAGTTTTCACACTGCTGAAAAAGTGACGGTACTGTCAAAAATGTAACTCTGTTGCCCTCATTCCACCCTTTCCTCTTGCCATGACTATGGAGCGGGGGAGGAAGAAGCAAAACTAAGCACATCAGAGCAAAGGAGACAATGAGGTAAACGACGTAATTTTCAGTTTATACGCGGGAGTCAAGATGAGGAAACATAGGAGTCAAGAAAAAGAGTGTGGAGAAGCACCGTTCCAGTTGACCCACCAAGTCTGTATGACCTTTCAGAAGGACCCAGCTGGGGAGATGAGTAGCAAGGCAGGAGCTAATTTGTGAGGCAAGTGATGAGGCAGAAAAGGCTGAAGCTGTGAGCCAGGTGGAGAAAAACCGCAGGAGGGCCTTCTCTCTACAATGGGGGTTTTCCTGAGACCCCAGATCCCACAGAGGGGCCCCTAGTTCCCAATTCCCTCAACTGATGCATCTGTGATCCCCTGGAGGTTGTGAGTGGAACAGTGTTTAGGAAGACTTGTATTCTATTTGCACAAATTCCTTTGCTTGCCCTTTGGGTTTTTTTGGGGGAGTAGGATTTTGAGGAGGGGAGGAAGTGGGCAGAGAGGTTAAACAATTAACTATGTCTTTCCTAAAACTCCTGGGTTGTGAGAGACTGGGAGAAGCTGTGGATGTAGTCGCATGATCACGTTTCAATATGTTGTGATTGTTAATTTAAAAAAAAAACAAGCCTAGACATCATATTTCAAGAAATTATAAAGGGAAACTACCCTGATTATCTTAGAACCAGAGGACAAAGTAAAAATCAAAAGAATCCACTGATCACTTCCTGAAAGGGATCACAAAATGAAAACTCTCAAGAATATTATAGCCAAATTCCAGAGCTCATTTCAGGAAGAAAATATTGCAAGAATCCAGAAAGAAACTATTCAAATACTATGTGTCAGGATCACAGGAAGCTTAACAGCTAACACACTAAAGGAGTGGATGGCTTGGAATATATTCCAGAAGGCAAAGGAGCTAGGATTACAGCGAATAATAACCTCCTTAGCAAAACTGAATATAATCCTTCATTGAAGAAAAAGGCTATTTAATGAAATAGAGGACTTTCAAGCATTCCTGATTAAAAGACTAGAGCTGAATAGAAAATTTGACATTCAAACACAAGACTCAAGAAAAGCATTAAAAAAGTAAACATGAAAGAGAAATCATAAGGGACTAAATAAGGTTAAACTATTTACATTCCTGTATAGTAAGATGATACATGTAACTCCTGAGAACTTTTATCATTAATAGGACAGTTAGAAGGAATGAACATAGAGGGCATAGGTTATGAGTTGACTATTTTGGAATGATCTGAAAAAAATAGAAGGGTAAGTTGAGAAAGAAGGATGCACTGGGAGAAGGGGGAAGAGAGGAAGAATAAGGAAAATTATCTTACATAAAGAAGGCACACAAGGAAGAGTTTTTATAGTGGAAGGGGAAATAAGAGGGTCAATGCGTGAATCTCACTCTTACTTGAACTGATTCAAAGAAGGAAGGATACACACACACACACACACACACACACACACACACACACACACACAATTGGATATAGAAATCTAACTTACCCAAAGTTTTCCTACAGGAAAGTAGGAGGGGAAGGGGATAAGAGAGAGGGAAGATCATAAGTCATAAGGGGGAGGGTACCTTAAGAGAGGCAGTGGTTAAGAAGCAAACCAGACTCCTGAGAAGGGACAGGGTTAAAGAGAGAGAGAGAGAGAAGATAAAAAAAATTGGTTAAAAGGAAATATACAGTTAGTAATCATAACTATGAATGTGAATGGGATGAACTCACCCATAAAATAGAACTGGACAGCAGGATAGATTAGAAATCAGAATGCAACAGTATATTGTTTACAAGAAACATGCTTGACCCTGGAGTCAGGAGAACCTGAGTTCAAATCCCACCTCAGACACATAACACTCATTAGCTGTGTGACTCTAGGCAAGTCACTTAACCCCAATTACCTCAAAAAAAAAAACCCACAAGAAATATGCTTGAAACAGAAAGATACCCACAGTAAAAATAAAGGGCTGGAGCAGAATCTATTATTACTTCAGCTGAAGTAAAAAAGGCAAGGTAGTAATCATGATCTTAAAGCAAAAGTAGACCTAATTAAAAGAGATAATAAGGGAAACTACATTTTGATAATATCAATGAAATAATATCAGTACTAAACCTATATACACCAAGTGGCATAGCATCCAAATTCTTGAAGGAAAAGTCAAATGACTTATAGAAAGAAATAGACACTAAAACTGTACTAGTGAGAGAACTAGATAAATCTAACCATAAAATAAGAAATAAATTAAGGAAATGAGCAGAATTTTAGAAAACTTAGATAAGATACACCTCTGAAGAAAATTGAATAGGAACAGAAGAGAGTATACCTTTTCCTGAGCTGTACATGGCACCTTCAAAAAACTGAGCATGTAATAGGGCATAAAAACCTCACAAACAAATGACAAAAAGCAGAAATATTAAATACACCCTTTTTGGACTATATTGCAATAAAAATTACATTTGATAAAGGACCTGGGAAGCAAAGATTTAAAATTATCTGGAAACTAATCTTATTCTAAAGAATGAGTGGGTCAAAGAACAAATCATAGAAACAATCAATTTCATTAAAGATAATACCAACATTGAGACAACATATCAAAATTTGTGGGATACAGCCAAAGGAATGCAAAAGGGAAAATTAATATCTCTAAACATTTATGTAATTTAAAAAAGAGCAGATCAATAAATTGGGCATGCAATTAAAAAAAACTAGAAATCCCCAATTAAACATTAAAATGGAAATTCTGGAAATCAAAGGAGAGATGAATAAAATTGAAAGGAAAAAAATGGAATAAAAGTGGGAACTTTTTTTTAAGAAAAAAAAAGCAAAATATATAAACTGTTGGTTAATTTCATTTTTAAAAAGAAGAAAACCAAATTGCCAGTATCAAAAATGTAAGGGGTCAATGCCCCAGCAATGAAGATAAAATTAAAGCAATTGTTGGAACCTATTTTGCCTAATTATATACCAATATATCTAACAATCAAAGTGAAATGGATGAATATTTACAAAAATATAAATTGCCCAAATTAATAGAAAAGGAAATAGAATACTTAAATAATCCTGTCTAAGGTGGAGGAAACGAACAAGCCATCAATGGGCTCCCAGGGAGAACCAAAACAGAGAAAGAAAACTACATTTTCCTAATTTTCCAAAATTTTCCTAATGAATATTGATGCAAAAAAATTAAATAAATAATAGCAAGGAGATTACATGAATACATCACAAGGATCATACACTGTGACCAGGTGGGATATACACCAGGAAATACAGGGCCAATTCAATATTAGGAAAACTATCAGCGTAATTGATCATATAAGTGAAAAAACCAACAGAAATCATGATTATCTCAATAGATGCAGAAAAAGTTTTTGATAAAATGTAACACCCATTCCTATTAAAAACAGCTTAAAAATCAATGGAGTTTTTTTTTTTCAAATGACGAGTAGTATTTATCTAAAACTATCAGCAAGCATTATCTGCAGTGGGGATAATCTAGAAACCATCCTGATAAGATCAGGATAGCCATTATCACTGTTTTTATTCAATATCATAATAGAAGTGCTAGCTATAACAATAAGACAAGAAAAGGAAATGGAAAGAACTGGAATAGACAATAAGGAAACAAAACTATCACTATTTACAGGTAATATGATGGTATAATTAGAGAACCCTAGAGAATGAACTAAAGATCTGTACTTGAAATTTACTTGAAACAAAATTAGCTAAGTTGCAAGATATAAAATAAACCCATGTAAATCATGAGTGTTTCTATATATTACCAACAACACCTAGCAGGAAGATATAGAAAGAGAAATTCCATTTAAAATAACTGCGAACAGTATAAAATACTTGGGAGTCTACCTGCCAAGACACACATAGAAACTGTATGAACACAATTACAAAACACTTTTCACACAAATAAAGATATATATATAAACAAGTGGAGAAATATTAATTGTTCATGAGGAGGCTGAGTCAACGTAGTAAAAATGACAACTCTACCTAAATTAGTTTATTCAGTGCCATGCCAGTCAAACTACCAAAGAATTGTTTCATAGAGCTAGAAAAGAATAACAGGATTCATCTAAAAGAATAAAAGGTCAAGAATATGAAGGGCATTAATGAAAACAATGTGAGAGAAGTAGCCTAGCAGTACCAGATTTCAAGCTATCTTACAGAGTGATAATCATCGGAACAGTCTGGTACTGGTTAAGAAATAGAGTGGTTGGTCAGTGAAATAGGTTAGGTAAACAATATACAGAGACAAATGACTATAGTAATCCACTGTTCTTAAGCCGAAAGATCCCAGCTACTGGGGCAAGAACTCACTATTTAACAAAAACTGTGAAAACTGAAAAGTAGTCTGGCAGAAACTAGGCATAGATCAAAATCTCACACTGTATACCAAAATCAGGTCAAAATGGATACATGATTTAGACAAATTAGGGGAGCATGGAATAAAATCAGATCTATGGATAAGGAAAGATTTTATAACCAAACAAGATAGAAAGGATCATGGGAGGTAAAATGGATAATTTTGATTACATGAAATTAAGAAGTTTTTGCAGAAAAAAAAACCCATTGAAGCCAAAATTAGAGAGAAAGGAAACTGAAGGGGGGAGCATTTTATAGCAAATTTCTCTGACAAAGGCCTCATTTCTCAAATCTAAAGGCAACTGAGCCAAATTTCTAAAAATATGAGCCACTCCCCAATCGATATAAGGATATTAACAGATAATTTTCAGAAAAAGACATTAAAGTTATGAATAGTCATGTGAAAAAAATGCTCTAAGTCACCAATAATAGCAAAATGACATTAGAACAACTAAGAGGTACCACCTTGCACCTCTCAGGCTAACATGACAGAAAAATTAAATGACAAATGCTACAGGGCATGTGGAAAAATAGTCTAATGCTGTTTTGGTGGAACTTAATTGGTCCAACCATCATGGAGAACAATTTGGAACTACACCCAAAAGGCTATAAAACTATGTGTACCCTTTGACCTTTTAATACCACTACCAGGTCTGTATCTTGAAGAGATCAAAAGAAAAGGAAAATGACCTATATGAACAAAAATATTTATAGCAGCAATTTTTGTGGTGGCAAAGAATTGGAATGTGAGGGGATATTCATTATTTGGGAAATGGCTGAACAAATTGTCCTATATATGATTGTGATGGAATATTATTTTACTACAAGAAATGACCATGGGAATGGTTTCAGAAAAACGTGGGAAGATTTATATGAATTGATGCAAAGTGAAGTGAGCAGAACTAGCAGAATATTGTGCACAGAATAGCCCAATGATGATCAACTGTGGAAGATTTAATGCAGTGATCCAAGACAGTTGCAAAGGACTTATGAAAAATGCTGTCTACCTACAGAGAGAGAACTATTGAATTTTAAGTGCAGATTAAAGCAATTATTTTTCACTTAATTTTTCTTCCTCTTTTTTGGTAACATGGCTAATATGGAAATATGTTTTACATGAGTTCACATGTATCATATTGCTTGCCTTCTCAGTGAGTGGGAGAGGGGCTTGACAGGGAGAGATTTGGGAACTCAAAATTTTTTAAATGAAATTAAAAATTTTTTTAAAGTAAAACTTGTGTGTAGGACTCAACAGTATTTATTATAAGCAAGTAAATATGCTGGGATACAAAATAAAAACAAAGTAGCACTTGTCCTCAGGGAGCTTGAATTCTAGGGTAATGTTAATTATTCAGTCAATCAAGAATAGTAGGAATTCAATAAATATTTGTTCATTGAAGACTCAAACAGCATTACAGTAGACATATTAAAAGTATAGAGACATCAAGTAATTGGGTTATGTTTCTCTTACCTAATGTTTAGCTTTGACAAGTAGTATATCTTTGGAAAAGTAACATTTCAAAATGTAGAATTGAAAGTCAATATTCATCCTCACTTCACCCCTTCATGGAAGTGGGAGTGCCACAGACGTGAAAACTTGCATGTGTTTTTGGACTTTTTCAGTGTGTTGATTAGTTGCTTTATTTTCCTCTCTAAAAATTATTATTTGTTATGTTGGAAAGCTCCTGGGGATGGAGCGGGAAAGAGTGTGGTGGGGTGTGTTGAGACGACAATGGTAATGTAAAAAAAGAACAGGGGATAACAACAAAAAATGATTTTTAAAAAATGAATTGAAAGTCAATATTAATGGTTCAAGCAGTATTTTTTAAAAGGTTTAGTTTTATTTACACATACATTCCAAATTTTACAAGCATTTTAACGTGTTTACACTCTTGTTGTTTGTCCTTTGTTTTTTGGGGTTTTTTTGGCTAGGCAATGGGGTTAAGTGACTTGCCCAAGGTCACACAGCTAGTATGGGTTATGTGTCTGAGGCCAGATTTGAACTCAGGTCCTTCTTCTAACTCCATGGCTGGTCTATGCACTGCGCCACCTAGCTGCCCCTACATTCGAAATTTTGATGGAGATAGTTTGCATTACTGAAGAACCTTTGAGATCAGTGAGGACCCTTGGGCAGTTAATGTTTACACTGGATCTTCTATCTACATTAGCAGTTCTCAAAAAATATTATCAACAGACCCCTGGGAGATTCCCAAGACCCTGTCTCCTGAAAGAGTCTGTGAAATCAAAACTATTCTCATAATAATACGAAGATGTTATTTGCCTACTAAAATACAAAGATATTATTTGCCTGTTAAAAATAATTCTGTGTTTTCCAACTACATCTCTGTGAGGCCAGGTTTTCTTCATATACTTGATTAGACTGAATATAGAAGCAGATAGGAGAATCCAGCTATCTTCTATTAGACCAGACATTAAAGATATTTGCAAAACTCTTCTCACTAATTTTTTTTTGTTTTGGAAAACAGTTATTTTTATAAAAAATATTTATACTAATATGAAATGAGTTTATTCTTTTAATGAATTAGATTTTTAATTGATCAGTTATTTCTGATAACCCACATAGACAATAGCTCTTTGAGATCCTCAATAATTTTTAGAGTACTGAGGAGTCCTCAATAGTTGTAAGAGTATAAAAGGAGTCCTAAGACCACTAAGTTTGAAAATCACTTCTCTATACTGTAGTTATCCACACATGAGTCAAGATGAGGTAATATGTGTGAAAGGTGCTTTGTGAACATTCAGTACCATATAATATAAACTGGAATTCTGAAAAAATAGTACCTAGATCACTTAAATATTATGCCCTTTGACCATATGTTTGGCATAACAACTAGAACCATGCTAATGTTAAGTGATAATTTTCTGATCAAAGGCTAAGGTTGGAATTAAGCTATAAATAAGAAAGCCTTCTTACACTTATGCTGCATTGGAGACACTTGACTTCCTCCTATGTAGGGTTGGCAAGTAGTAGATCCATGGAGCTTGAATGGAAGAATTGAGATAAATGAATGTTAAATATAATAATTACAAAAAGCATTGCTAATTTTTTTCATTTTTCTTTCTCCCTCTCATATCCTGTATCTTTTTTTTTTTGTTTCCAGAACACATGTGTACTGTGGTATATTTTGATGACTGTATGTCAATACATCAGTGTAAGATCTCTTGTGAATCCATGGGAGCCTCTAAATATCGCTGGTTCCATAATGCCTGTTGCGAATGTATTGGACCAGAATGTATCGACTATGGCAGTAAAACTGTCAAATGTATGAACTGCATGTTTTGAAGAAGGAAAAGGAATTCTAAAATAATAAAATACAGACCAAAGTCATATTCATTAAAGAGAAAAAGATGGAAAGACATCAGCTGGTGAAGTATATCTGTTTCATCAGAATGCAAGTAATTTGGGAAGAAGATACAAAGAATTTTAAATGTTTGTCACTTTAAAAAATTGAGTAATAATTGATTTTCCTATCATGTTTTAAGCTTCCTTTTAATTTTAGGAAATCATTGAGCATAATCATCCATCTTGATTGGCCTGTTGTTAATTGTCAATGAATTTTTGCCTTAGAATGTATCTAAAATCTTGATCAGTTATGCAAGAAGTATAATTGAAGAATTCACCAGGATATTTCATGTTCATGTCAAAGACTGATAGATGTCAGTTTCTGTCAGTACCCCTTAACCTTTTGTTTTGAAAATGTTAGCAGACAGACCTTAGAGTAAGGTTGGTTTATTTTGCAGTTACTTCCCATATTTAAATTTTCCTTTTCAAAAGATTAGAAATGTATAATTCACAGAATACTGAGTTTTTATATATATGTGCATTATAAATCCTATCTCTTCCCTTTGTATTTCCCTACATTTATATGAATGTTTGCATAAAAACTGAATTGATAGACCTTTTACAATATAAAGATAAGATGAAGTAAGACTATTATTGAGAACATGCTGAATAGTAGTGAAAACATTGGTGGATTTCAATAAACACTTAATCGAAACAGGATTCCTGTATGTGACTTGTGAGGCCAGTTTGTATAAGGAATCCTAGAACTGAGGGGATGGGGTGGGGACTATGTGAATACCAGGCCAGGAGATATGTAATTTGTTTGAGCCTAATTGGGATAGCAAAACAACACATGAGTCAAGAGAAAGGAGAATGGAATACACATTTATATAGTGCCTTCCACGTGCTGGACTCTGTATGCTTTACAAATATTAATCTCATTTGTTCTCACAACAACCCAGGTAGGTAGGTGCTGTTATTATCCCTATTTTACAGTTGAGGAAACTGAGTTAGGCAGAGGTTAAGTGACTTGCCTAAGGTCACCCAGCTAGTATGTGATGGTACGGGGAGGGAATTAACTGCTAAATGTTGGAGACTTCTTGGAAGATGGAAACAAGACCACAAACAGCATGTAGAAAATATGGCCCCATTTGGAATATGAGTAGAATCAGGGTGATGGAAAGAATAGGGCTTAAGATAAAAGAAAATATTGTATCAGAAGGGAATTTAGGCTTGAGCATGTTTGGAAATGAAGGTTGAGGGATATGATACAGGAAAATTGAGATCAGGTTACTTTAAGCAATTTTGTTACTTCAGAACCTTCTGTTTAACTGTTTTTTATCTGATTCTAGCTTATATTGCTATTGAATAAGCATTGTTATCTAGGGGGTGAGAAACTCGATTAACTGTCAGAGTATAACAGTTACCAATAAGTATAACAGTGTAATCACTATAACTTTGAGGTTTTATGACTGGCTTATTTCTGAAGAATTTATAAAGGTTTTAAAAAGGATTGTCATGTAGGAAACAAAGCAAAACTCCAAGTACATACCATAGTCTTTTTGTTGCTCTTTATGTAATATTCTGATAAAAAGCCAGATCATTATTTACATAAAATGTGCCTGTCCACATTTAAAGAAAATCTGAACCTTCAAAATAAATAAATAAGGTAAATAATTCATATTGCAAGCAAGACTCTCAGCTTTTCAAAATGCATAATCACAACTTTCCTTTAGTAGGAAATTGACTTATTGCATTTAAAATATGATTTTCTTTAACATTTATATTTTCAGGAATACATCTCTTCTGTACATCTAATATAGACATATTCATCTTAGATTTTGCAGTAGTCATTTGCTTGAACTTAAGTTGTCTTGAGTTTGTGTGCATTTTTCTGATCAAGTATCACAAAATTAAACGCCTTGATGTCTTCATGTTTTCTACTGACACCGAACACATCATCCAGTCCATGTGGACTATGAAATAAGCAGTGATTTAAGATAACTTAACCTTTTCTATTTTATAGAGAGAGCTTATATTTAGGACATGAACTTTATTTTTTAGGTAGCAAAACTCTTCCTCTTCATTTTGTATTCATTATTTCATCCTGGACTTTGTGTTACAACAATAGAACCCTGTAATTGTGACCTAAATATATGTAAAAGTAAAACATGATAGGAATCATCAACATCTTTGGAAAAGGTATAATTGAATTTAATAGGTTTTCACCATGCACAACTAATACCTGCAGCCTGAGGGTCTGTTTTACTGCAGACAAGAAAAAATTTAAGGAAATTTGTGGCCATTTGCTGTGTTTCAACTTCTTTCTTCTTCAGAGTAAACACATACATATGGAGAGATTCCTTTTTGTTTGTTGACTATATACTTAATGTCATCAGCATTAATTTCACTTAGCACATATATGTTCTTTAATTGACATTCCTCATTTTTAAATACTTGATAAAATGTTTGTATGTAAGTAACATTTTAAAAAATTTTCATCTTTTCTGACTTATTCCACATTGCTCTTTTTCAATTCCCTACATTGTGATAGTGATTTCCTATACCATAAATCAATTTATATTGATGAAATTTTCCTTTTTCCTCTGTTTGCCCTTTAATAACTATTCTTTGAATTATTCCTTTTTATGATGAAAATTTTTTTAAACTTCTTTTGGTGGGTGGAATAAAGATGAGTATATAAACCTTTCTGCTGTTTATGTCATGCTTTGTTTTCTGATTTGGGATAATAGTTATTTTAAATTTGACTTTAAAATATAGGTAGAAATAACATAAAGCCTATTATTCTGAAGTTACTGCTTAGCCCCTCTGAAACTTGGACACTACTACAATCTTAAGCACTAAATTCTTGTATATTGAAGAAGTTTTGATAGATAACTGCTTCTGTTTTTTATATTTTAAAAATGTTTTGTTTTTTGCTGCTAGTTTTTGATAGCTAAATAATTTAGAAATAAAATCTGTAGATTTAAGTGAGTTTTATTAAAATGAGGGGATTTCATGCTACCAAATATTTCTTTTAGGACAGTTTTTCTCTTATTTGCTTGATTCAAGCACTCTGCTTTTTATTGAAACTATAGAATTCATTTGAGGAGCCAGAGTAATTCCAATACATATTTATAAGGCATGTCATGAATCAAAGATAAAATCATTTAGATTTATGACTTCTAAAGTTTGAGGAAACTAAAAGAGTTGATCTGTTAGGATCATGACTCATTTAGTGGCTATTTAAGAGCAGAGCTAATATCAATGTGAGAAGAAAGCAAAAGAAGAGAGGAAAGAAGTCTGACATTAATAAAAATGATTATGAAAAAGTTCTTGCTTTAAAGAAGTTTAATTCATTCTGTTTTCCCAACTGCGTATTATGTATTCATGCAACCTATTAGCAATATGAAATGTATGCATTTTGCTTTTTTAATCCCTGTAAACAAATGTATTTTAATTAAAATATTATATTGGAGTTGCAGTTTTTGTTAATCCTAACATTGCACACCAAACAAATCTTTTTTTTTTATGGTATTTCTGTCTGGCTAATAGGTTTCCTTCACCTTTTGGTAAATTCTTCAATAAGCTCACTTTATTTGGATGTTAATGAACTGTGTAAATTGTATTTTCAAGTTTTGTACTCCTTTTCATTACTTGCTTTTTGATGACCCCCTTTTTTAGGAGGTAGTGGCTATTTTGCTTTTTGAAATAATTTTCTATAGGCAAACTAGTATTCAAATATGGAAGACCTTTGAAACCCAATCTACCAATACCCTTGATCCAAGGAGGTTTTCAGTTAGGACATTTCTAAATTTGTTGCATTATCCTGAGAGAAAGCTATTTACTACCATAATGGAATGGGTGGCAGAGAATAGGGTTACTGGGAATGGGCTAGGAAAAGGTAAATACTTTCTCAGTGCTTCTTAAATCAGGTCTGTAATAGGCAGTTTCATTATTAGGAAGTAAGAAGAGCAAGAAAAATTGAAACTCAGGAGAAGTACAAGAAGTCCTGAAGAGACTTGGGGATAAGGATAGGTTTAGGACCTGTGATTTCACTGATATGGGGAACTCTTCGATGAGAAAATTCCTCTCCCAACTGCACCTTCTCTGCAACTGAGAGTCTTAGAGAATTGCCTAGAACATTGAGAGGAAGTGACTTGGCAAAGACTCTATGTCAGAGGCAGAACTCGAACCCACGTCTTCCTGATTGATTCCAAGACCAGCTCTCTATTCACTAGACCATACTGTCAAGAAATTTTAAGAATTAAAAGCAATTCTTCCTTCCTCCCCTGCCCCCCCCAAAAAATTTTTTTTAGTACAGTTAGGAGATTTGAAGTAGAACTGGAAAAAAAAATCCATGAAGGAATGAAAAGAACTAAATACAACTGAAATCTCTGGAGGAATTTTTGTTAATATTCAGCAAAATAGATATCAGTGTGATATAATAGTTTAAAAAAAAGGAAATGTGGTCTTAGGCAACATCAGAGGAATGATATTCAGAAAAGAGGGATGTGATAGAGCATACTCTACTCTGGATAAACCACATCTAGAGTATCAAGTTCAGTTTTGCCTGCCATATCTGGAAAAGACATTTGTAAACTGGAAAGTGTCCAAAGGAGGAAAAACTGTAGTGAAGGGCTCCTAGTTTTGATATTTAGCCTAGAAGAAGAATTACTGGGTGGGGTACAAGAAAAGCTTTCTTCAGCTATCTAGGAGGTTGACATGTAGGAGAGGGTTTCAACTTGTTCTTCTTAATATACTGGCACAAGTTTCAGAGAAGCAGATTTAGGCTTAGTTTGAGGAAAAACTTTCTGTCAGAGCTAAAAGTGCAATGGACTGTCTGGGCAGGTAGTGTGTTCCCCATCTCTAGATGTCTTTTAGCTGAAGCTGGATGACCATTTATCTAGTATGCTGTAGAGGTCTAACAACATGGCTTCTGAGGTCCTTTCCAGTTTTTGTGTTAATGTGATAAATCTTAGCTTTCTCAAAAATTATCCTCTTAAAAATGAACATGTCACTAGCATAATTTTTCCCCAAGCATTTTTTTATTTATTCAACTTTATTTTCCTAGAAGTCAAAGTCCTTTGTTATTTTTCACAATAGCCAACATTTATTTATGAGAAATTGAATTTAATCTGGCTTTTGCCCTGTTTGCCTAAGTTTACATATAGATCATCTATGTTCTTTAAGATTAAGATAATATAAAATCATTTATATTAGAATCGGTAATATACTGAAAAATGAACACATCTTAGAGGATGAATGGTTAATCAGAGTCCTGTCCTTGCAAAGTAGATGTGTAAGCACATTAAAATATGTACTTTTGTATAAATTATATATAAAACTAGACCAACACTTTTGTCCAATAAACACCCTGAGTTTGCTTTTATGAATAAGTAAAAAAGCTTATGTGATCTCTGGCTTCATCAAGGAGGGGCATAGCTTCCAATAATAGAGACGTGATAGTCCCTCTGCATTCTGCCCTTGTTACACTTCATCTGAAGTATTTTGTTCATTTTTGGATACTGTGGTTTAAAAAGAAGATAAGGAATTTGTCCTCTATTCAGAAAGGATCTTGAATGCAAAGATGAAGTGTTTGTACTCAGTTCAAAAGGCAATGGAGACTAACTGAAGGTGAGCAAAGGAGTGATTTGTACAAAGCAGTACATTAGAAGGTTTAACTCTGACAACAGTGTATGAGTGGGTGGAAGAATAGAGGAAAGGATGGTCAGTTTGAGGTTATTATATGTATAATCTTGGTGAGAGGTAATGAGAGTCTTGGCGGGGGTGGGGGGATGTGATCATATCTAGTGAAAGAAAAAGGTTTGAGGGATATTGAAGAGGTAAACACTTGGTTATAGCCCAGATATGGGGGTAGCAGAAGAGACTAAAGAGTCAAGCAATCAAGAGACCTGGGTTCAACATTTAGTTCAACAGTTAAGCATGTAGTGTGTGCCAGATTTTATGCTAGCAAATTCCAGTTCTTCTGATTCCTAGCTATGTGGCCTTGAGCAAGAAATCTTTCCTGTCTGTGCCTCATAGGATCTTAGATTTAGAGCTAGAAGAGATCTGAAAGTACATCTAGTCCACTTCATTTTGTAGATGAGAAAAGCCCAGTTTCCTCTTCGGAGGAATGAAGGGATTGAATGAGATCCAGCAAAACAGCAAGATAGAAGTGGGTATCTGAAGTCTAAACATCAGGGAAAAAAGAAGAGAAAGTAGGAAATGAAAAGAATAGAAGCTAGATTTCTACTTAGGACCACATAGAAACAACTGAAGGAAATTTGTGTGTGAATAAGGAATTTATCAGGAATATAATAATTCCAGACCTAAGGCATGTTAACTGTGGAAACCTATAAGTAAAGCTTCGCTCAGGACCCCCCAATACTTCAACTGAACCCACAGCTTACACCCATGACCAAAAGGTAGTTGGTCAATAGAAGACTGTCATGAGATATTCATGAGAACAGATAACTAAGGATCTTCTAATAAAGAATTTTGTATTAGCTTAGAGTACTCTGTATTTCTACCAATGCCAGGCAACAATTGCATAGATGTAACCCCACTTCTGGCCTGCTCACCATTTTTAGATTTCCATTTAGGGGTGTGTGCATGAAGAATGGCTGCTGTTTCTGGTTCTAGGGGTACCCCTGTAGGGCTGTGCTTCTAATGCCATAGCTCATGAGTGCTTCCCATGAACAATGTTCCAGGAAGCACAATTAGCTCCTTAAAAAGTCATTTATGGAAAAAGAAAAGGTACTTATATAGTAAACATACTAGCTACAAAATATTCCCCATATAAATCTGGAGCATACTCGTCCACAAATATACACAGTGTCCATAGGAAGAGTGGTCTCTAACGTGAGAGGGTGATGGTAGTGAGGCTTACTGTTGGATATATGTGTGGCAAAGGCAAACTGACAACTTTAGTACTACAGGGGCTGGAAATCCTTTTTCTCTTCATATTATCCTCACACTGCTCCCTGGGGTCCAGGGTCTGTTCTCAGCAGATTGATCATCTGAGTTTCCAGGGTCTGCTCTTCACAGCTTCACTGTGGAGCTAGGGCTATTTTCTCAGCAGTCCATAACTGGCTCTCTTTTCTGCAGCCAAGGGAATGGGACCATTCCTCAAAGCCCCTTCACCCCTCCACTGATTGCCTTTCTGTATCTTTCTATGTCTGGAGAATTTCTCCATTCCCTTGTTCCTCAAACTCTCAAACTAATCGTTCTTCCTTCTTCCTTCCTTCTTTGCAGGGGAAGGGCTATGAGCTTTTTTTTCTTAAATTGCTAGATGGAGTATCTCCCTTTGGGAGGGTCATTTTATTAGACACCTATGGAGCAGGGCATAGGTCTATGGCCCTGCTTGCTTCACCTAGTCATCTATATGCCAGTCAGATAGTATCATGGAAATGAGGCCTTCCTTGCTTCCCAATCTCCACATAATTCCTGTGAGGTTTCACTGGCATAGTCCCAGAAATGGATTTTTGGAGGCAGAGATTGACAATCAGGATTTTAACAGAAGGAGTTTTTTAGCCTGAAGTCAAATTACTGTCTTGGGACAAGAGCCTTGATTCTGCATGAGGAATAAGTTAGTTGAAAGTATATACTCAAAGTCAATGATGAAGGGAAAGACTCAATAGAAACCAAAATATTTATTGCAGCACCTATTGTAGTAGCAAAACAACAACAACAACAACAACAAAAACTGGAAACAAAGCAGATGCCCACTGATTGAGGAACCCCTAAAAATTGTGGCACATTATGACGAATACAGAGAAGCATGAGAAGACATATTTGAACTAATACAAAGGGGAGTGAGCATAACTAGGAAAACAGTATATACAATGATTACAATATAAGTGGAAAGAATAACTTCAAAAAAAGTTGAAATTGAATGCTGTAAGATTATATGGACTAAACTTTGCCCCAAAGAGACAGAAGAAGGCAGTTCTTCCCCCCTCTCCCATACTACACACTTCTTTGCAGAGGTGGAAGATGGTGGGTATATAACATTATATAATAGCAGACTTTTTCAATACATTCATTTGTTTTAGTGAATTTTTTTTTAACCTTCTTTATTTTGTTTTATATGAAGTGGCTCTCTGGCAGGGGGAGGTAAGAATACATTAGGAAATGCAAGTGATGTGAAAACCAAGACTCGATCTTAGCCAGGGGTACTCTTTAGGTTTCTGTTGGTTGCCTACTCGGAATCGATGGCTCATAGCCCTTGGGCATACAATAAGGAAACAATACAAAATCCAAAGCAGAGAATAGATGTAATGCATTATCATGACATCCAGCAAAGACAAGTATAAGGCCGTCACTAGAGGATAGAGATAGCACTATCTTTGTTTAAGATCCTTCCTATAGAAGATATAAACTCTCTTGAGGAGAGTGGGGGGAGGGAGGAAGAAGGGAGAGAGGCCATTCAGTACTGGTCATTGATGATGTCTTGTTGAAGGTTACTAAGGATGCTATTTGTTGACTTTATGTGAAAAGTAGGTATAGATGTGCTGTCTGCCACGGACATGCATCCAGAATGAGATGGAGAACTTCCTGAGATTTGTCAAACCACATACTACCTGTGTGACCATGTACTAGTTAACCTCTCTTCAGTTTCCTCATCTGCAAAATGTAAAAATAGCTCCAATTATCAGTTTTCGGGGAGGAATTAGCTCTCTGAGGGAGAGGCTTCTTTGATCTAGGTTGCCAAGAGGGAATGAGAGAGGATAGCTGCAGGAAATTTGGGAAAAAACAATCTAGCCTGAAGGCAATGTATCTGACCTTGGCCTTTGTGATCAAGAAACAGGGCAGAGGATGTTTAATGGAGTGGAAAACAGCCAGGCTCCAGCTGAGGCAGTCAATATCCTCTTCTACAGAGAACAGCCAGGACTACTGCAGCTCCATTGGAGAAAGGGTCTGATCCACAATGGATCCTCTTCTTTCAGCTGCAAAGCACAATGTTTAAAAGGTGTCCTCTTGTGTTGCATGAAAGGCAAGGTTAACACTCCCCTTGATAAGGATGGAAGAGGTCTGTTGGGGCATTGCTACCTACTCTATGGCATCTAACCATGGTTTTGTGTTTTTTTTAACAATGGAGAAGAAAATATGGTAGAGAGAGGGCAACACTTGAATCTCACTCTCATCTGAACTAGTTCAAGGAGGGAAGAACACACACACACACACACACAGAGTGTTGGCTATTGCAACAGGGAAGAAGGAGGGAAAGGGCTAAAAGGGGGGGAGGGAGGAATGATCACAGGAAGGGTAGATTAAAGGAGGCAGTAGTCAGAAGCAAAATAGACATTTGAAGAGGGGGCAGGGTAAAAAGAAAAGCATAAATAGAAAAGGATAGGTTGTAGGAAAATACACAGTTAGCAATCATAACTGTGAATGTGAATGGGATGAACTCACCTATAAAATAGAATGGACTCTAACAGTATGTTGATTACAAGAGACACATTTGAAACACAAAGACATGCACAGTTAAAATAAGGAGCTAAAGCAGAATCCATTATGCTTTAACTGAAGTAAAAAAAAAAAAAGGCAGGGACAGCAATTATGATTCCAGGCAAAGCCAAAGCAAAAATTGACCTAATTAAGAAAGATGATCAGGGAAAATACATTTTGCTAAAAGGTATCATAGAAAATTAATATTGATAGTAAACATATGTGGCCCAAGTGGCATGGCATCCAAATTCTCCATGAAAACGTTAAATGAGTTACAGGGAGAAATCATAAAACTGTAATAGTGGGGGACCTCAATTTATCCCTCTCAGACCTAGGTAAAGCTAATCATAAAATGAACAAGAAAAGTTAAGGAAATGGATAGAATTTTAGAAAAGTTAGATATGATAGCCTTCTGAAGAATATTGAATGGAAATAGAAAGCTATTTCTTAGCTGTGCATGGCTGTGAATTAATAGAATCCTATTGTGCTGTAAGAAATGAGACAGTTTCAAAGTTATCTAGGAAAGCTTATGTGAATTGATGCAAAATGAACTGAGCAGAACCAGGAGAACAATTTATTCTATAACATCAATATAATATTCTATATTCTAATATTCTATAACATCAATATAACCCCTGTCCCAAAACTTATTGGTATGGGACTCTCTCCTTATTGGTGTAGATGAATGCCCTGCCCTGCATGAGGGGCCAGACCAAAGTGAGGAAAGGGGGAGAGCTTCAACCTTCTTCAGTGTTCTTGGACACTCTTCAAGCAAGGAGTCAATTCTGGCACATCTGGCTTCCAGCTCTGGGAGGGATGGAAGAGTCCAACCCCAATTGCTGAAGATTCTGGGAAGACATGAGAAGAGCTGGCAATCTCCATTATGTTCCTATCCCAACTTGCTACTCTAGAAATTTCAGGGAATTTCCCTTTGGGTGAGATCTAGAAATTCTTGATTGAGCAGAGTTATCTTATTCCCGCTGAGAGAGAGTTCCTTCACTCTGTATTGTCTGGCATATGTTCTCCTATGTATACCTCTCTAATTTCTGTTTTGCTATAATTTGGATGAAGGGGTTTCATTGCTACTCTCCATGTGTATTCATTATGGAACTGGTATTAGGTGGGAAAGGGATCAAATCTTGTATGTAGAGTTTGTGGTTGCCTCCCCCACAATAATAATTACAAAGCAATCAGAACTTAGCCAATAATATCCCCTAAACTTATAATATTTAAAGAAGTAGATAGCTATTTAGGCTAGTGCCACCCTCTCTCCTTGGAGAACATGATAGCCTACAGCCTCAACTTCTTGCTTCCCCTCCTGACAGGAATTAAAGTCTCCTTTGGAGAAGAGTCAGGGAAGAAGAAACTGGAGATGTCCATTCTGCCTCCCTTCAAGTCATCCAATGACACCCCCATACTACATGTTGGGGGACAGGCCCTCACAACACATGGTGCTTCTCTACACATGGCAGGAGGTACTCACTATACATATGAATTCGTGGATGCTTTGGATTAAGCTCTTTATATCCTTCATGATCCTTTATTGTCTATCTACTTGTTAAGTGGATTTCTTTGCACCTGCACTTCAGTCAGGTGGAGGCCTGCACAGTGAGTTTCAATTATTTTTTCTAAGTAGCTAATATTTTTACAAATGTTAGTATAGCATGGTGCTCAGGTGATATTTCTTGTCTGTTTTGGAGAGTGGTTTAACTCTCAAGTGTATATCAAAATTTCTGAGGGGAAAATTTTTTTGGAGTATTGATAAAAGGTTAAAGGTTAGTAATAATAATAACAATAATGATTAGTAAAGAGTATTTTTGCAAGAGATTTATTATTAGAATGTTACCATTATGTTCTCATAGAGCTCCTTCCAGATGCTCAAATAAGTCTTTTATACAAATAACTGCTTATTTCTACATTTTTTCATCTCATACTAATTATATGTTACTTAAAGCTCTTCTTCAATTTATAAATTTAGTAATTACTTTCAATAGATTTCTTTCCTTCCTTCCTCCATGACAATTTTTGGCAACCAAAAAAGGGTGAAAATATTCAGATCCAATATAATTCATCTTTGGGGGACCCAAAAGGAAAGTGTATTTATTTGTAGTTCCCTCTGTTCAAAGTGTAGGCAATTATGCTTAATGTTCCTTCTATTTAATGAGGATCTCACCATTTATTCTTCACTTTTGGAGGAAGTCCAAGGACATGTTACATATTTTTGTAACCATTTGGGTTTGCTTCTTGTTTATGTGGCTTTTTCTACTGAAATTCAATGTAGAGTTTTGCTCCTTAGGTTGGTGATTGTGTCTTTGGATTCTTCAATCCTCCAAAAAATTCTTCTGAGATATTGGTTTTTAGTCCTTTTAAGTAGAGCCTTATATTAATTTCAGAATGAAGAATAAATTATCACTTATGAAAGTAGAAGGGAGATGTTGGGTACAGAAAGTAATTTTATTGGGAGGGCATTTCTAGCCCTGCAGTTGACACCATGACTTGATTTTCAAGGCTCCTCTGCAAAGCTGGGGACCTTCAGAAATGTGGATGTATGTTCCTTCTTCCCTTTCTCTTTCCTTCCTCCTCCTCCTCCTTCCCTTTCTTCTTTCCTTCCTTCTGTATTGTGGGCATGCCTGGGCCTTTGGAGCATGTCCAAATTGCCTACCATGAAGGCCTCTATGTCCCCTACCACATGGGTAAGGGTAGCCTCCTTTGATTGACTGCCTGAGTCTTTTAAATTGGCAAGGCTGAGCAGGCTACATCTTCCCACCACCTCACTTTTTGCTTGGCATCTAGACATGGAAGATCACAGTTCACCCATAGTATAAGCACCACAAACTCAACCAGTGAGAAGGGAAAGATTTTCCTTCCCTTGCTCACTCTTTTACCAATCCCCTTCAGGGCTGTTTGCTTCTGTTATGCATCATTTGTCCTCCTCAGTTTCAGTGGCTGGAGGTGATCTCCACCAGATGGTGAGCCAGGGCAACCATGGAGCCAGCACTGCAGGCAGGGTGGTGCAGCTAGCCAGCCCATCATGGAAGCCGGGAGAAGGCAGGGTATCTGGGACTTGAGCCCAAGGGAGAATTGGACTTGGAACTGGGACAGTGTTTTCTATAGGAATTGAGCTAAACTATGAACCTAATCCCCTTCTCCTCCCCCAAGACTGAGGTGGTATGGGAAGAAGGGGATTATGTCTCCCACATGTTGAGGGAGTAAGTTTTTATATGTGTGATTAAATCTTCTGAAGAAAATATTCCTTTGTAAAGTGAATCTGACTGTGAGTGGCTAAATGGAAATGGAATGCAGGGAACCACCCCCTGCACTTGGGAGAGAATACAGTTTGTGGAGCCCGGAGCCATTTGCAGAGAGCCTAGACATCTCCAACCCTCTTAAGGGCATAGGAGAACTTGGGGAGGGGGAAGAGTGAAATCTAACTAAACTGTCCTTCTGGGCTGGGGTATGGGCCATGGTAATCAGGGTTACACTTCCTTTCTCTCTTCATCCCTTGCTTTGTTTCTTCCTCCCTCCCTCCCTTCCTTTTCTTCCTCCCTCCCTTGCTTTGTTTCTTCTTTCCTTCCCCTCTTCCTTCATTTCTTCCTTCTTCCCTTTCTCCCTACTTTCTTCCTTCCCTTCCTATATCCCTTCTTTCCTCCTGTTCTCCATCTCTACCTCGCTTCCCATAAGTATTTATTGAGTTCCTATTATATATAAGTCACTGGGTTAGGCACAAGAGGAGATATGAACATGAATAAGATGGACACCACCTTCTTCTTCTTATAACCACCTAATCACTTTAGAGAACTTGAGAGGCTTCTGAGAAGAACCCTTTGTTAATATATGTAACTTTGGGAGAATTTTTCTATGCCTTCATAGGCCAAGAACAAAGGCTTTATAAATACCCAAATTTTAAACATGAGAAAATGTTTTACACACACACACACACACACACACACACACACACACACACACACACA
>NW_020955033.1:36682862-36762276 GCF_900497805.2 Vombatus ursinus
CACACACACACACACACACACACACACACACACACACACACACACACCCCTATGTTTTTGGAGGCAATCAGGGTTAAGTCACTTGTCTAGTCACAGATAGTAAGTGTCTGAGTCAGGATTTGAACTAAGGTCCTCTTGACTCCAAGGCCAGTTACTCTATCATCCACTGTGCCACCTAGCTGCCCCATAAGAAAGCACTATTAATGAAGTCTATTAACTTTGAAATTGACAGTAATTCAGCTCAATCTAGACTAGCCTAAAATTTCCTTTTCATTACAAGGAAAAAGATTGACTTATCATTCATTGTGCCCAAGATTTTCAAGTAGAACATTTAACCTATTTAAAAAACAAACTATTTTTACAACATTTGATAATTATATCTTAGCTCTTCATTAGAGCAGGAAAACAGAATTGCTCATTGATACCAATTTGTTAGCCTTCATGGGTTACCATCACTTGAAAATAACAATATTCCTTTAAAAATATTCTGTAAGTCAAACTTTTTTCACTAACTAAGTTTTAGCTGCAAACTAATATGGCAGATTAAGAACTTTTGATGCTTGTTTT
Source organism: Vombatus ursinus (assembly GCF_900497805.2). Classification (NCBI taxonomy): domain Eukaryota; kingdom Metazoa; phylum Chordata; class Mammalia; order Diprotodontia; family Vombatidae; genus Vombatus; species Vombatus ursinus. The sequence continues at coordinate 36,683,430 of NW_020955033.1, forward strand.
AGACTTGGAAAAACTCAAGCCTTCTAAAATTCATAGCAAGAAAATGTGAAATAGTTTCTAGTTGGGGATAACTGTAGTTAAGAAAGATGTTAAGATCAATGGCTATGTTAAAACACTATAACCAATGGAAAATTTACATATAGCACTTAACACAGAGCCTCGCACATAGTAGGCACTTAATAAATACTTATTCATTTATTGTTGCTACAGCTTCCAAGATCACTGTTCACGTTTTGGGGAAATGAGATTACAAGTTTTCAGATGCAATACACATTGTCTATGATTTATAATAATTTTACCACCTAGACTGCATTTATGATTTTATTGGCATAAGGGACTCCGGGGGGAACTCCCTCCACAGATACAGATCAGTTGCTCCTCTGATCTGTAGTCTAAGAGAGCTGTCTGAGGCCACAGAAAGGTTAAACAAATATGGTCACACAGCCAGAACTTGAACGGGGTCTTTCTGACCCTGAGGCAGGCCCTCTATAACCACTATCCCCCAATACATGGACTAGTGAGGTCAGTACATTAATATAGTCCTTTGGGGAAGGCAAGGGGGTGATGTGGGGTGGGGAGGGTGGAGAGTCTGTAGTAAGTAGGGGGAACAGCTAGACCTATGATTTTATTAGTGAGAAACTACTAATGAATTCTGTCTGCACCTCTGAGCGTTAGAGAGTTGCCTGGGGGCATAGAAAATCCAAGACGTGTTCAGAATCACTTGGCCAGTATAGATCAGAGGCAAGACCTGAACCCAGGTCTTTCTTATTCCAAGGTTTCCTATCCACCCTTGCCTATTGATACAGAGTTCCCACAGCCATGAAAGTGGCTGAAGCAGGTTCGGGGGAGCGCTTAGAACTAGGTCAGGCATCCAAGGTCATCCACTGCATCCTGGGCCATCACCAGTCATCTTGATTTTTGTGCTGCCACTGGACTTTGATTACTCTGAAAGAGAGAGAGTGAGGCTGATGACTTTGTGCAACGCTGCCTCACTTAAATCCAATTTACCCATCACTCCATGATGTTATTGGTCCTTTTTGAAAACAAAAGATGAACAACAATAATTGAAATAGAGTGCCTTAAAAATTATTTACAAAGTGCTTTTCTCATGCTAGCCCTATGAGGTAAGTGTAGATGATCTAAAATATTGAGAAATGTGACCTATCCTTCCCACCACCCCATGATTCTTTTCTGCATGTTGCCTTTGTGAAAGAATTCACAGGGTACAATGTAACTGATTTCACATAAGGTGCTGCCTCTGTGGATGTCCAATTTACTAAATCTGTCAGAATTAGCCATGAAATAGAGCGGACTTACCATTTGGTCTTAAAAATCTCAAAAGAAAGTTGAAAAAAGGATATACATACTAGCATAGACACACACACACACTTCTAAAGATTAACTCTCATTTTCATCTAGAGAATAAATTAAAGGAACATGGTAGGCAAAATTACTAGAGCCTGGCAGCTGGCTCCGTTTAAAATTTGTGAAATCTCATTGCTTCTATTGCTCTGTTGCTTCCTCTTGTCCCAGATAAAATCACTCCCATTTCATTCTTGACCTGGAATTCCCCAGATGTTGTCAGTTGTGTTACTGTGCCTAAAGTATTTAGATAGTTTGGTACATTTAGCAATATGAGAACCCTCTCAAGGGTCAGTAAGAAGAATGCACCAGAATGCAATCATTTTTAAAGATAATTGTTGATTTGTTAATAAGACAAACATTATATATCAGAATGTTTACAACTCTTCCCTTTGTGTGTCGCTCTGAATAGACAACCACAGATCTCTTTGAAGGGACCTTTTCACACTGACATAGAAAGCTGTACAAAGACCTATTCTGTATGGCCTGGGGAACACAGCCTCTGAAGCAAGTACGCCAAGCAGATGGCAGGCAGCCAGACAGTATTAATGTGGCCAAATCCCTGAAGGATTAGGCTCTACGGGTCCAGAAATGAATCTGAGCACTAGAAACAAATTCCCTTTCTGATTAGGAATCTTGAACAAAATTCAAGAGGTGCAGGTGTTTAATGTACACAGAAGTCCACATTTTAAAAAGGAACCACAACTAACTTGCATGGAAGGAAAAGTAAAGGTGTGGTTACTGAAGCTTTCTGTAAAGGCCAATTGCTTTTTTTTCTTAGTCTGCACAAATCACCTCACAATCATATATAGACAAAATAACTTACTTTTCTCCTCTTCCCTTTTCTGTAGTTTCCTAGGGAAGAAAATAGAAGAATTCCAACTAAAAGGAATGAAAGAGAAGAGTTCTAATATCTAAAATGTATGTGTAACTTTTGAAAATCTCAAACCAAAATGTTAGTAATTTATACAAGGAACCAGATCCAAAGAATAGACCAATTTGAAATTCAGCAAGCACATATAGGGAAGGAAAGATGGCTGGATGAATGAAATAAATAGGAAGGGATGGATGGATGGATGGGATAGAATGGATGGGATGATGGATAGATAAAGAGATGGAATAGAATGTACTGAAAGGGAGAAGGAATGAAATGGATTGGATGAATAAGATGGGATTAATGTGTTGTTGTTGTTGTTTTTTATGTTAGGGTGTCATTTAGACCAAACACAAGTTGAAGTCTAAAATAGACCCTAGAACAACAAATAATTCCACCCATCTACAAGTGCCGAAAGAATATACCAGGTATTTAAAAAAAAAAAGGTACTTTGTAGTAAAATAAGTCCAATCCATTCTGATATACTGTAGTATGGAGAATCCAAATTCTTTCATGATAGTAGAATTTTGTAATATTCTACCAAACGATATTTTAAAAGACTCTTCTTTAAAAGACCTATGCTCCCACATATCTGTACTACTTCTAATCAGTAGGTAACAAGGTATTCATTCAGAAATGCTTGGACTAGGGGCAGCAGGTGGCACAGTGGATAGAGCACCGGCCCTGAAGTCAGGAGGACCTGAGTTCAAATCCAGCCTCAGACCAAACACTTGACATTTACTAGTTGTGTGACCCTTGGCAAGTCACTTAACCCCAATTGCCTTAAAAAAAAATGCTTGGACTGGTTTCTATTCAGATAATTCTGACTCCCCCTTAGGGTAAAGAATCATGGGAGTTGCTGGAGGAACAACATTTCTGCCCCAGCCCAGGCAGAGATTGGACCATTCAGAGATCTGATCTAAGGGACTGGATTTCTGCCTGAGGAGGAGTTCTTTTAGTCACTTTGGGAGAGAACAGAGACAGAGCAGTCTGAGAGATACAGAGTGTGAGATGGAGCGAGCACAAAAAAAGGGAACACCAGTAGTAGCACCATAGAAATCAGGTCCTTTTGGGAATCTTTTGGTTTGTGCTCCAGGACTGTGCACTGCAAAAGTCTGGCTTCAGGACACATGCCCCACTATGTGGGTCAAAGAACTTAGATTGAAACGACAAGTGTAGAACTCAGGAAAACTGTACCCTTTCTAACTTCCTTGCTAGGCATCTGTGCTTCTACATGACTTTCTTTACTATTTCTTTTTATTATTATTATTAATTTATTTTTAGTTTTCAACATTTATTTCCATAAGCTTAGAGTTTTAAATTTTCTCCCTCTCCCTCCCTGCCTCCCTCCCCAAGACAGCATGCAATCTACTATTACTATTTCTTTAAGCTCTTTTTTTAGCCTGATTTTGTTTCATATGAAATCCATATCATCCATGATCAACCACAAACACTTTTACTACTTGTCTGTATATTTATACTTCTTACTGGGAAAGGGGGATATGGAGGGTGCCACTTACTATCTGGGATACATAGAACTCAAAATAAGTCAGGAGACTAGGCCCTGTCCTGGTGATCAGGTTTTGATTCTTCCCTGGGTGCTTCAGAGCTCTAGGGGTGAGAGAATCTTACAATGATGGGTTTTGTTAATTTATTTTAAAACTTATACAGTAGTAGAGTCAAACTCAAATAGAAACAAGGGCCACTAAACTGTATATAAGGATCCCTGCAGGCTGTAGATTAACTTAGAAAAACACATATTAACATTATCTATATTCTGTGGTATTTTTAGTTATTTTTGTTAAATATTTCACAATTAAAACCTAATCTGGTTCAGGCCACAATCAGAAATGCTCATCAGTGGCATGTATGACACCTCTGTTCTAAAGTAGTAGAGAAAGAGACCCACATGTAGTAGAATCATTTTGTCCCTAGGCAAGAGACAGAGATCCATGGCTATAGTCAGTTTCAAGTCACTAGCATGTGGGATGGGTACTGGGCCTGTGATTTCATTGATATAGGCAACTCCCAGGTGAAGAAATTCTACTAATGCAGATTATCACCTTCTCAGTAATTTATAATCTTTTTTTATTTTTATTTTTTTGCCTTTTTGGTGAGGCAATCAGGGTTAAATGACTTGCCCAGGGTCACACAGCTAGTAAGTGTCATGTGTCTGAGGCCAGATTTGAACTCAGGCCCTCCTGACTCCAAGGCTGGAGCTCTATCCACTGCACCACCTAGCTGCCCCCTGTAATTTATAATCTTACAAAGTCACTTAGAAAACTTTAAGATTAAATAACTTGCTGTGGGTCACAAAGCTGGTATATATCACAGGAAAAACTTGAACCTGAATTTTCCTGGCTCCAAAGCAACTTCTTTATGCTGAATCAATTAAAAAATACTTGAAATAATTAACAACTTTAGCAAAATTACAGGATATAAAATAAACCCATATAAATCATCACTATTTCTATACATTCCCAACACAACGTCCAGCAGCAAGAGATAGAAAGAGAAATTCCATTTAAAATATCTGTAGATTGGGGCAGCTAAGTAGCACATGGATAGAGCGCTGGCTCTGGAGTCAGGAGGACCTGCGTTCAAATCCAACCTTAGACACATGAAACTTGCTAGCTGTGTGACCGTAGGCAAGTCATTTAACCCTGCTTGCCTCACCCCCCAAAATAAAATAAAATAACTGTAGACAATATAAAATACTTGAGAGTCTATCTACCAAAACAAACCCAGGAACTATATGAATACACAAAACACTTTTCACACAAATAAAGTCAGTTCTAAACAATTGGAAAAATAGCAATTGCGCATGGATAGGCTGAGCTAATATAATAAAAATGACTTCAATTGACTTAGCTCTTCTCATCAATGCAAGGATCTAAGACAACTCCAAAAGACTCATGAGGAAAATGCTATCCACATTGAGAGAAAGAACTTTGGAGTCTGAATACAGATGGAAGTATACTATTTGTTCTCCTTTTCTTTTGTTGTTTTGTTTTATTTCTTCTTTCTCATGGTTTCTCCCTTTTGTTCTGATTCTTCTATCACAACATGACTAATGTGGAAAAAATATTTAAGATGATTGTACATGTATTGCCTATATTAGATTGCATGCCATCCTTAGGAGAGGGGAGGGGAGGAAGGGGGAGAAAATTTAAAATTCAAAATCTTATGGAAGTGAATGTTGAAAACTAAAAATAAATTAACTTAATAAAAAAAGAAAAAATGAATGTTGAAAGGGGAAGTTAGGTGGCACAGTAGATAGAGCACTGGCCCTGAAGTCAGGAGGACCTGAGTTCAAATCTGGCCTCAGACCAAGCACTTGACACTTACTAGCTGTGTGACCCTGGGCAAGTCACCTAACCCCAATTGCCAAAAAAAAAAAAAAAAAAAAAGAATGTTGAAAATTGTCTTTACATGTAATTGGAAAAAATAAAATACTATTAATTTTTAAAATAAATATTTTTAAAAAACAAATAAGTGTATGAAAGGGAGGCTGCATGATATAGTAGTGCAAGGGTTGGGTCAAAACCATCCTGCCTCATTTTAGTTTAGATACCTTAACTAGGTAAGAAAATGTCTCAATCAGCCAATAAAAAGAATTCAGATTAAGTATAAAAGTTCAAGGGAAAAAAAAGTATGAAAGTTCAGATAGACCAAAGAAACTTGATCACATCTCGGCATTCTTCTATAAATTATCCATCAAGTTAAGATGGGGGAAAATATCATAAATTGGAGTGAGTGTAGAGTTCTAGATGAACCTCACCCACCCCAAAGAAACTGCCTAGGTTTAAAAAAAAAAAGGAGAGATCTTAATTTTGATTTTGGCCAAGTCTTCTTCTTTCCTACTCCCTTTAACCAGAGGAGGACCTTCCAACTTCAAAGGGACTGAATATTTGTGGACCTCCCGTCTTCCCATTTGTGTCCTATCATTATAACACCCTCCCCCCCAGAGAAACAATGGTTCCCATCTTCTCAACTCTGTCCTTCAGGATGTCCCTAGATCAGCTGGCAACAATGTCTGCATCATGAGAAGTCAAGGACAGACTGGACTAGGAGGACCAGCAGGAGCAGGGACCCTGGTCACAGTTCCAAAGTGGGAATGAGTGCTTGTGGTCACTCACAGACCAGAGCATGGTCCAGAAGATCACTGACCACACCTCTCCTTAGATCGTACCTCCTTGGAGGAACTGAAACTCACAGACCCCCAGATCAATAAGGAATTTAGCACAGAGACTACATCATATGTAAAGGTAACTTCTTGAGCCTCCCACAAATGGGAGAAATGGGTTTTAGCATCCAGGATTTATGAGTTACCCCTTGACCACATGTGTTCTCTAAACTTGAACTCACTCTCCCTCAATTCTGTATGCATTGAAAGAGTATGTCACAGGCATTTAGGGGAGTGTTTTGTACCAACTATTTCTTAATGTACCACCTTAGTAAATACTACTTTCCAAAGCTACTTACAGCTGGCTGACTAAATTAATTCTCAACCATTAATGCTGAGGAGAACATAAACTGGTAGGGCTTGAGCCAAAGGCATTAGAGAATTACCCTTCACCCCACCCCTAGAAGCTCAGGGAGGGGAATGTAAGCAGCCTAGCTTTGGGAACTAGATTCATTACTGAAAGTGAGATTTGGGATGAGTTTCATCAGAACTGGGTTCTAGTCTTGGCTTTGACATTAACCAGCTGTATGATTTCAGGCAAGTCACTTATCTCTCTGAGCCTCAGTTTCTTCATCTGCAAAAGAAGGAAGCTGAGCTAATTAATCTATACAACTTTTAAAAACTATTACAAAAGGTTACTTCCAATTCTAAAATGTTATGACTCTATTTGCTTCTCTTCTGCTGAAAAATTTATTTCCTGCCATAATAACCAACTATTCAAGATATATGAAACTCCCTAAACTCTTCCCAAGAACTTCTCTCGGACCTTTCCCAATGCTGAACTTTTAGCACTTGACTTCCCAGCAAGGCTCAGAAAGCTGGGGGTGTTGCTGGAGTTTCACACTTAATTAGGTTTTATGTGACCTCAAACATCTGCTCTGGAGTCAATTTTATATGAACCTGCTGTTCTTTCCAAACTCCCCCACTACCTTGGCTCATCACCAGAGATGATTCAAGCCCCTGATATGAGAGTCTCCAAACAAGGAGTCTAGCAAGATGTATTCCAGAACTTTTTTCCCGTGCAGGTGAGCACCATGTCCTAGTGCTTGGCATTTGTGACACTGTCTGCTCTAGAAGGTTCCCGCAACCAACAAGAAGATTCCTGTAGAGGCTTCAACCAAAAAGGAAGCTTACTGAGGAGGCTAAGAATGCTAACAAAGTGGGAATGGCTAAGGGGGACTCAAAACCAAAAGGTACTAGAGCCAAAAATGTTGTGGAGGAGGTGAGAGCCAAGCCTCGTAACTGTCTGCTGAAAAATCCTTCCTAGGTGCTTGGAGAGCAACCCCAACTGCAGGGCAAGAAAGAAGGGGGGAGGGAGGCTTACATACCTTCCAGTCTTGGCTGGAGAAGATCTTGGGGTTAGGCAGTTTCCCCTTCTGGGCCACCAAAATGTTGAGGTTTAGGGGGTTAGGGTGCTGGGACCCCCAAAATCACAACACATGGGTCCTGCCCAAATAAATTCGACCCAAGCCTTCTTTCAGCCAAAGACAAGGTTTATTAGAGCATCCATCATATTGGGCAGACTCTTAAGGAATCTAAGCTTTGTATTGCTAATGCAAGTGGGTCAGATTTTAAGAATCTCAGCCTAGCCTCCAAATTCTAAAAGGAAAAATTAAATGAGTTATAAGAGGAAGTAGACAGTAAAACCATTCTAATGGAGGACCTCAACTTACCCCTTTCTGAAGTAGATAAATCCAACCAAAAAATAAACAAGAAAGAAGTTAAGGAAAACAGTACAATTTTAGAAAAGTTCTATATAATAGACCTCTAGAGAAAATTAAATGGGAATAGAAAGGAATGTATCTTTTTCTCTGTGGTACATGACACCTACACAAAAATTGATTGTATATTAGGATATTAAAAATCTCACAACTAAATGCAGAAAAGCAGAAATATTAAATGCATCTTTTTCAGATAATAATGAAATAAAAATTACATTCAATAAAGGGCCATGGAAACATAGATTAAAAAGTAATTAGAAACTAAATAATCCTAAGGAATGCGTCAAAGAACAAATCATAGAAACAATCAATAACTTCATTAAAGAGAATGACAATGAGACAAAATACCAAAATTTATGGGAGACAGGTAAAGCAGTACTAAAGGAAAATTTTATAACTCTAAATACTTACATCAGTAAAATAGAGAAAGAGCAGATCAAAGAATTGAACATGTAACTAAAAAATTAGCAAAAGAACAAATTAAAAATTCCCAGTTAAACACCAAGTTTTAAATTCTGAAAATCAAAGTAGATATTAATACAATTGAAAGTAGGAAAACCATTGAACTAATAAATAAAACTAGGAGGCGATTTTATGAAAAACCAATCAAATAAATAACATTGGTTAATTTGATTTTTTAAAAAAGAAAAACAAACTGCCAGTGTCAAAAATGAAAAGGGTGAATTCACCACCCAATGATGAATGAAATGAAGATGAAATTAAAGCAATTGTTGGGAACTATTTTGCCCAATTATGTGCCAAGAAATCTAACAATCTAAAGGAAATGAATGAATATTTACACACACACACGTATGTGTGTATGCATGTATGTATGTATGTGTGTATGTATATTACCCGGATTAACAGAAGAGGAAATAGAATATTTAAATATCCCTATCTTAGAAAAAGAAAATAATCAAGCTATCAATGAGCTCTCCAAGAACAAATCCCCAGAACCAGATGGATTCACAAGTGAATTTTACCAAATATTTAAAGAACAATTAATTCTAATACTATATAAACTATCTGGGAAAATAGATGAAGAATTCTACCAAATTCATTTTATGACACAAATATGATGTTGATTCCTAAACCAAGAAGAACCAAAACAGAGAAAGAAAACTACAGACCAATTTCCCTAATGAATATTGATGTAAAACTTTTTTTTTATTCCATAAATTAACCCATTTATTGTTAGACTATGGGCTACAGATATTTGATAAGAAGATTTTACTGGTCTTTCAATTCCTTCAGTCTTCTGATGTCAGATTTGAGTGCGACTGCAGAGGTGGTATTGTAGGTCCATGTACCACCAGCTATTGTCTTCACACAGGATCCACAATGCCAGATACCCACAGCCCGTCTCTTCATTTTGGTCTTGTCACAGAAGGAGCAGGTATACTTGGCATGCTGGCTAATTTCAATTTTCTTCACCATTTTTCTGAAGGATGCACCGTAACGTGTTCCATATTTACCAACAATTCCAACCTTCTTGGTTTGTTTAGCCATGTTGTCAGTTGTGGGGTCCGAGCTCAGAGAGGAAAGTGATGCAAAACTTTTAAATAAAATACTAGTGAGGAGATTGCAGCAATATATCACAAGGATCATGTAGTATGACCAGGTGGGATTTATATCAGGGATGTAGGGCTGGTTCAATATTAGGAAAACTATCAGCATAAGTGACCATATCAATAACAAAAAAAAATGACAAAAAAAGCTTTTGACAAAATACAGCACCCATTACTATTAAAAACACTAGAGAGAATAGGAATAAATGGAGATTTCCTTAAAATGATAAGCAGTATCTATCTAAAACCATCAGTGAGCATTATGTGTAATGAGAATAAGCTAAAAAATCTTCTCAATAAGATTGGAGGTGAAGCAAGGATGCCCATTATCACCATTATTATTCAATATTGTACTCGAAATGTTAGCTATAGCAACAAGAGAAGAAAAAGGATTTGAAGGAATTAAAATCAACAATGAGAAAATGAAACTATCACTCTTTGCAGATGATATGATGGTCTACTTAGAGAATCCTGGAGAATCAACTAAAAAATTACTTGAAATAATTAACAACTTTGCCAGAGTTGCAGGATATAAAATAAATTCACATAAATCATCACTATTTTTATATATTATCAACAAAGCTCAGCAGCAAGACATAGAAAGAGAAATTCCTTTTAAAATAACTGTAGACAATATAAAATATTTGGGAGCCTACCTGTTAAGACAAACTCAGGAATTATATGAACATCACTGAAAAATACTTTTCACACAAAAAAGTCAGATCTAAACAATTAGAAAAATATTAATTGCTCATGGTTAGGCTGAGCCAATATAATAAAGATGACAATTCTACCTAAATTAATTTACTTATTCAGTGCCATACCAACCAAAGTATACAACAATTATTTTATTGAGCTAAAAAAAACAATAAAATTCATCTGGAAGAACAAAAGGTCAAGAATATCAATGGAATTAATAAAAACAAATAGGAAAGAAAGTGGCCTAGCTTTACATCTCAAACTGTATTATAAAGTTGTAATCATCAAAACTATCTGGTACTGGCTAAGAATAGAGTGGTGGATCGGTAAAATAGATTAGGTATATAAGACTCAGTAGTAATTGGTCATAGTAATCTAGTATTTGATAAACCCAAAGATCCAAGTTATCTTGGACAAGATCTCACTATCGGACAAAAACTTCTGGGAAAACTGTAAAACAGTTTGGCATAAACGAAGTATAGACCAACATCTCACATAATATCCCAAGATAAGGTCAAAATTGGTACATGATTTAGACATAAAGAATGATAACATAGGCAAATTAGGGCAGCATGGAATAGTTCACTTGTCAGATCTATGGATCAGGGAAGAATTTATGACCAAACAAAAGATAGAGAACATTATGAAATGCAAAATAGATAATTTTGATTATATTAAACTAAAAAGCTTTTGCACAAACAAAACCAATGCAGCCAAATTTGAAGGAAAGCAGAAAGCTGGGAAACAATTTAAAGTGTCTCTGATAAAGGCCTCATTTCTCAAATATATGGAGAACTGAGTCAATTTTACAAGAATTCAAGTCATTCCCCAACTGATAAATGGTCAAAGCATATAAACAGGGAGTTTTCAGACAAAAAAATCAAAGCTATCTATAGTCACATGAAAACATGCTCTAAATGCAAATTAAAACAACTCTGAGTTACTACCTCACACCTATCAGATTGGCTAATATAACAGAAAAGGAAAATGATAAATGTTGGAGAAATGTTGGGAAAATCCCTAATGCACTGTTGGTGGAGTTGTGAACTGATCCAACCGTTCTGGAAAGCAATTTGGAACTATGTCCAAAGGGCTATGTATCTCTGCATACCTTTTGATCCAGTTATATCACTACTATGTCTGTATCCCAAAAAGATTTTAAAAAGGAAATGAATCTATTTGTACAAAAATATTTATAGCAACTCTTTTTGTAGTGGCAAAGAATTGAAAATTGAAAGAGTGCCTATTAACTTGAGAATGACTGAACAAGTTATGGTATATGACTGTAACAGAATACTATTGTACCATAAGAAATGATAAGCAGGATGTTTTCAGAAAACCTGGAAAGACTTACATGAAATGATACAAAGTGAGCAGAACCAGAGAGAACATTGTACACAGTAACAGCAACACGGTACAATGATCAACTGTGAATAACTTAGCTATTCTCAGCAATACAATGATCCATGACAAAATGCTATCCATCTCCAGAGAAAGAACTGATGGAGTCTGAATGAAGATAGAAGCATACCATTTTTCATCTTTTTCATGGGATTTTTTTGGTCTGTGTTTTCTTTCACAATATAACTAAGATGGAAATATGTTCTACATTATTGTACCTCTATAACTTATATCAAATTGCTTACCATATCAGGAAGGAAGGAAGGGAGGTAAGAAGGAGTTAGTGAATTTGGAACTCAAAAAAAATTTTAAATGTTAAAAATGGTTAAATTGGAATAAATACTATTTAAAATAAAAAATAATAAAGCTAGAGGGTAGCTAAGGAGACCAGTGATGAACCAAAGAGAGTTGCTTAGAACCATGGCAAGTTAGATATGGGCATTAAGCCTTCCACTTCCCAATCTAAGGTGTCTAGAGAGTCAGACATAGTCAAGGATCAACCCAAATGCAAGGGAAAGAAACCTGAGACTCTAACATATCCAAGAAAACTGGGAAAAGTTTTTCATCCAACCCACAGCAAGAAGGCTAAATAAAGTGCAAAGAGCTAATTGGCCCAGTACAGGGTTCTAACAGGGTTCTGACTTGGTTTTGAAATAAATGGACTTTCTTTTTCTTTTAAAGAATGAGATAGAGATACTGGTACCTATTTGATAATAAAATTCTTTTGCATTACCCTTTAAATGCCACATGGATACTTAATTTCCTCTAGGCATTGTGGCCAACTTTGACCATTGATGTCTTTGCCCAAGATCTGTCTTAATGGCTAATCTCTATTCAAAATGCCTTCACACAATTGTACTGCTTACCATTGCAGAGTTCCTTCATGAAAGATGGCATTTAATAGTGGAACGAGCACAAATTTGGGAATCAGAGGACCTGGGTTCAAACCAACTTCTATCACTTACTACCTGTGTAGGAAGGTAGTGTCCTCATCTGTAACAATGAAGTTAATACACTGAATAACGTCAGCATCCAAAAAGAGATCTTGAAAGGCTAAAGCATTGGACTAAACCTAAGATGGAAGTCAATAGTTATAAATGTAAAGGCTTACATTTTGATATACCAAAAAAAAAAAAATCCACTTGACAAGGGGGAGGTGTGGTTAGAAAGCAGTTTGTCTGAAAATGATCTGAGGACCAACTTAGGTTTGTGTGAAAAAGCTCAGTAGCAAAGCCATAGCTAGGAATTCTGTTATCTGAACAGGTGAGTGGGGGAAATGTCTTAAAGTATGTCCTTTCCTATGCATGGTTGAGGTAACTTGGAGACCTGTCAAGAGAAGTGAAGATGAAGCTTAGTGAACCTCATGCATGGTAACTTCTCAGGCCGGGGGTGGGGGGGTGGGCAATAGCACAATTGTCGGCACCATAGGGCAGGAACTGGGCATTCCAGAGGTGTTCCAGGACGAATGTAACCAAGAAGGAATGGACCAATCCAGGCCTGGGAGGTTTTGTGCCAAAAACTAACTGCATAAAAGCTCTCTCGCTTTTGTATTCAGGGCTCTCTCCTCCTGAAGAGGGGTGGAGCCCACTTCTGGCCAGAAATGCCTAAATCCTCTGGACTTTCTCTGTAATAAACTTTTCTTGATACTAAAAAACAAAAAAGAAGAGAGAGAGAGAGAAGTGAAGAAGCAGAACGCAGAGTATTTGAATGGATCAGGTTTGGGATACAGAAGGCTGTGAGCCTATTACCAAACTTAATGGAGAAGAGAGTGACCTGGGGGTCCACAGATGACAACAAAAAGGAACCAGTCAGAATGGAGTATACTTTAAAGCAGGGGACATAGCTGCTGAGTGATGGTAAGAGAGAAAGGATTGAAATATAGTAGAAAGGAGCAAGTCATCTGCCAACAGCATGATGATTACATCATAGAACACTGGACTTGGAATTAGTAAGACCTATGTTCAAATTCCACCTCAAGCACTTACAGTAGGATTCTGGGCAAGGCAATTTATCTCTCTGTACCTCAGTTTCTTAATCTGTAAAATGAGAAGATTGGACTTGATGATCTCCAAGGTCTATTCTAGCCCTAAATATATGATCTTCTGAATGCTTCCTCCTTGGTCTGTGTGTTAGGGCATATGAAAACAATAGTCATCTTTGAAGATGGCGAAAAGAGATATTGTTGTCACTAGAAGGAGGCTAGGTTTCAGTAAATACCAGAAGATAGAAGGAATGTTAGAGGAAGAGCTCTAGGATGAAAGGCCATTTATTAACAATAGAGGAAGGTTACAGAGGGCACAGTAGAAAGAGAAGGTAGAAGAGGATAGGAACTAAGGAGGGTCAGGGTTGACTTTACATTTGTGGAGAGGGTACCACTGGTATCCAGAATGTGACATTTTGCTGCTGATACCCCACACTGATCCTGAATATCCCAAAATGATTTGGATCCCTCGACCAGGCAACACAATCAAAGACAGGACATGGTGATGGTAAGAAAGGCTCAACAAGAAGGGTGTGAAGGCTTTGGGACCCTAGATAGGTGATGGCCTGGGGATCAGGCAAGGGAGTGAGTTGGACAAGGGGCTGGTTTTCCATCTATGGGAGTGAGGGGTGAAGGGAAGAAATATATCCCATCATATGCTGGTACCTGAGGCAAAGCCACATCTGCCTGATACTAGCTCCAGCTTGGCTCATCATCAGGTTGGCCATAGAGTGCCACGTTTTTCAACCACAGAAATTCACAAACTATTACCTGCTATATTATTGATGGTTTGGCATTGATTTCAGTGGAAGTAATATCCATGCTGAGCAAATTACAGATCCTTGAAGTATTAAAAAAGGATTTTGTACTTTAAATAGTTCTTCCTTTTAACTCAAAATTCAGTGGAGTATAGAAAAGAAAAGGAAATAAGCATTATATTCTGGATATGCTCCAAATGTTTACTCAGAATTTCTAGGGGAAACAGCTGGCATGATTGTTTTGAGTTATTCTAAAATAGATATTCTATAAATAACAAAATAAGCTCTTTAGGTTAGAAGATAGTTGAATGCTATAAGTGTAACGTTTGAACGTCTGGGAAGATATGAGGCAATGCGGACCTCAGAAGATGGGAATTTGAATCCCAGCCTTCCCACCTACTAGCTTAACCATGTGACCTTGGAAAATCATATTGAGCCACAACTTTGTCATCTGGAAAATGGGGATGATTTTATTATCCACCTCACAGGATGATTAAGCCTTAATGGACCTGTGGTTTTTTCAAAGTGGAGACTCCCTTAGTCAATGGAAATCACAATTCCTCCACACTTTCTTATCCTGTGCAAGTGTTTCCCTAACTCTTCCACTGAAAATCTACCTTTTACTCGATGCCTTTCTTCACCTGCTAACATTTCAGGAGCACTAGTGTAGCACTGATGCTGTGTTCATCAGGCTGTTTTCCCTTTGTATGACTGCAATAAGCCTCCTATTTAGTCTCTCTGCCTATAGTCTCTCTTCGCTCTGATCTATCCTCCACATTGCTATTAAAATGTAAAGAACAAATCCAACCCTCTTACCTCCCCACTCACTAAACTCCAGTTATTTCCTCTTAGCTCTAGAATTGGTTATAAAGTCTTCTGACGTCTAAAGGTATTTACAACCTGGCTATTTCCTGTTTCTTTAAATTTGTTTCACGTTACTCACCTCTAGGTAGTCTGGGATACAGCCCTACTGTCTGCTTGCTATTCCTCACACAACAGACCACATCTCCCATCTTCATTGGTGACAAGTGAATGCCAAAATGCCTATTTAATCCACCATTCCCTTCGGGTCCCAAGTATTCACCTAGGCCAGATATGGGGAACCTGTGGCCTCGAGGTCACGTGTGGCCCTCTAGATCCTTAAGTGCAGTCCTTTGACTGACTCCAAAATTCACAGAACAAATCTCCCTAGTAAAAGGATTTGTTCTGTAAAACTTGGACTCAGTCAAAAGACCGCACCCAAGAACCTAGAAAGCCACATGTGGCCTTGAGGCAGCAGGTTCCCCGCCCCGAGGCCATTTTGCCATCTACATTACTAGCTGTGTGACCTTAGACATGTCTGTTTGCCTCAGTTTCCTCATCTGTAAAATGTAAAACCTCCCAGGTTTATTGTGACGATCAGAGGAGATAGTTGCAAGGGACTCAGCGGAGTGTCTGGTACATAGTACATGCTATACAAATCTTGTTGTTGTATCCACTTGCTTTCTCCACCTCTTTGTTTCTGGAAAAAAGCATGTCACGGGGCAGCTAGGTGGCACAGTGGATAGAGTACTGGCCTTGGAGTCAGGAGGACCTGAGTTCAAATCTGGCCTCAGATACTTAACACTTACTAGCTGTATGACTCTGGGCAAGTCACTTAATCCAAATTGCCTCACCAAAAAAAAAAAAAAAAAGGGCATGTCAATTGGCAACCGAGTCTTCCTAGATGCTCCCTTCCCTGACTACCATTCCCTTTTATGTGTTATCTTCCCATATTTGCATGTAAGTTCCTCAAGAACAAGGACTCTTTCTATTTTGTATTTGTATCCCCAGAAATTAGCACATTTCCTGGCATACAGGATAAATGCTTTTTCATTTATTTATTTGCATCCTTCCCTTTCCATTTGTACAGTCTGTACCTTAATTCAGACCTATATCATCTCTTGCCTGGACTGTCACAGTTACAATTTCATATTCCAACTATTCCAACTATTACTATTACAATTCCATATTAGTATCCTTGCATCCAGTCTCTCCCCTATTAAGTCCATCCTCCACCCAGTTGCCAAACTGACTGATTAACTGAAAAGAAAAGAACAATATCAACAAAATAGAAACTGAATGTTGTTTAAGTATCATGATCAAGTTTCGCACCAAAGTAGAGGCAGGGGAGTATGCATGTGGACCACCGCATACATTGCTGGACTTGATATTATCTATTGGTTTGTTTTGTTGTACTGTTTTATTTTTCTCTTTAATTTTTGTTGTTGTTGTTATATGTGTTGATGTTCCAGGTGGATGAGGAGGAGGGAAATGTTGGGAAATGAAGGTGATATAAAAACAAAACCTATCTATCCATTCACATTTAAAAGAACTAGACAGATCATAAAAGACCCGGTTTAAAAGGTGGCACCTGAGTCCTGCTTTGAAGGAAGTAGAGATTCTATGAAGGAGAGGGTAGAAGTAAGTGATTACATTACAGATTATGGAAACCCATCAAGGCAGGTGATGGAATGTGGCAGCAGCCTGTTGGAGGAGCTAAGTGTGTAAAAGATATAAAACAAGCCTAGAAAAGTGGAAGCCAATTGTGTAGGTTCTTCAATGCCAGAGGGTGGTTTATTAGACTCTATGGCAAGCCCAAGTTCTCTTCTCACATGGGGAGATCATCAGACCCAAAGTGATTTAAGTCTGGAGCCACTACAAGGTCCCTGGAGAGGTAAGGCCCACCAGAGGGGAAACTTTGTTTGACATAGTTGTTTCCTGTCTCGGTGTTGTTCCACCTCTCCCCACTCCCACCTCCACTGGAATGGGAGCTTCTCGAGGGCAGGGACTGTTTTTACCTTCTTTGTATACCTAGCTCCTGGCCTGTAGTAAGTGCTTCATAAAACGCTTCTTGACTTGATTTATTGGGTTGAACGAAATCTTTCCTAAATTTCATGTTCTGTTAGTCTGCCCGCATCAGAGGCAGACTAGATGTCCTTGCCAGTCTCTTTAGGCTCTAACATTTTATGATTTTATTTTTCTCATTTTTGAAGGTCCTGGAACATTGCCTTATTCAATTTTCAAGTGCCTTTCAAATATTTTAATCAGTTGTTAACAAGTTCTATATGTGTTTTCAGTCAGAAGAGAACTAGGAGGCCACCTAGTCCAAATCTCTCATTTTACAGATGGAGAAAATGAAGCCCACAGAGGTTCACATGATTTAAGGGTCTTTCTCTTACTCTCTCTCTCCAACTCCTCTCTATCTTTCTGTGTCTCTCGTGTTTCTCTCTATCTCTGTTTCTCTTTTTGTCTCTCCATCGCTCTTGCTCTCCCCGCTCTCAGTTTCTCTTTCTGTCAGACTTCAAATTCTTCTTGGTGCCTTGACATCATCACATTTGCTAAGAAAAGCATTTCCAGATGTAAATATGTTTAAAGTATTTATACTTCTGATGAAAAAGGATTCCTTTTCCCAAATGTTAATACCTAATAACAATATCAATGAATGTGCCCTGAGAATTTTTTTTCTCATTGATCAGTAGTCAGAAACTTATAAATAAGACAGTTTTGGCCATTTGTTTTCCAGAACTTTCAACCAAACTATAACAAAATATTGACTAGTAAATTGTGTTTCAAAAGGGTGGGATGAAATATCCTTCATTGTTAACTTTTATAAGACAACCGTGTCAATGTTGAAGCATGAGTATAGGCAAAGAGCCAAGCAGGTGTTTCTTTTGTACTCCTGTCTAACAACTTTTAGTTTCTACCAATTCTGGTTTCATTTTCTCCGGTTTCATTTGCTTCAACAGCTACCATCAGTGTCAAGGGAAAACCACTTCTTAACAATGACAGGGGGGGAAAACAATTCTAAAGATTTTTACATCATAGGATAATAGATTTAGACCCGTAAGGGACGTTAAAATTAATTAAACTTCTGTTTTCTTCCTGACTCTCCTGTCTCCAGCCTGCTTTGTTCAGCCACCCACAGGTTAGAAACTGGTTTCAGTTCAGTTGACATTCCCAACCTGTGGTAAAGCCTTCTGAACTCACATTGGACTGATCAGCCACAGCCCAACACACCATACCCTGATCCCAACATCACGCTGTCATTAGTCCTCTTCAAAAATGAAGGATGAAGGGGCAGCTAGGTGGCCCAGTGGATAGAGCACCAGCCCTGAAGTCAGGAGGACCTGAGTTCAAATCCGACCTCAGATCAAACACTTGACACTTACTAGCTGTGTGACCCTGGGCAGGTCACTTAACCCCAACTGCCTAAAACAACAACAACAACAACAAACAACAACAACAACAACGAAGGACGAGGGGGCAGCTTGATGGCACTGTGGATAGAATTCCAGCCTTGGAGTCAGGAGGACCTGAGTTCAAATCTGGCCTCAGACACTTGACACTTACTAACTGTGTGACCCTGAGCAAGTCATTTAACCCTTGTTGCCTCAAAAAAAAAAGATATATACAAAAACGAAGACTGAACAACTCCTACCATACCAGCTCATAGAGCTTCTACCAGTGTGCTCCCCATTAATAATTAGACTCAATTCCTGGCAAAGGTATTTACTTAAATTAACAGAAATTACTAAACACTCTCCCCTCCACCCCCCACCCATATACCTGAGCTGTACAAATATGTGCAATGTCTATGGGAAGAGTGGGCTCAACCTTAGAGTACAAATGGTCGAGAGGCAAATGTGTAGGACACACAGGGAGCAAAGGCCAATCACAACTCCTGGTACTACAGTGCCTGGAAGTCCTTTCTCTCTTTGTAAAGTATTCTTGCTCAGTTCCTAAGTTCTGCTCCTCTCCACAACTCAATTCTTGATTGCCCAGGGTTACCCATATAAAAGCTGCTTCCATCTTTAGGTGGCTGTCTGTCTATATCCATGTCTGGGTAGTTTATCTCTGCTAACTCAATTTTGCCTTGAACTCTCTCAGACCAATGACCCTCAAACTACAGGACAGGATGTCTCCTGTCTTGTTAGAAACCAAGACAAACTAAAGGGAGGAAATAGAAATTCCCTCTTCTCCCTCTACTCTCAGTGATCTCACTCTATGACTAAACTCCCCAGATTCCAGCTATTTAAAGCCTACAGACGCATGGTTAATTTATTTTTTCAAGTCCATGAAGTTGTCCCTTCTTGACTCAGTCTGAGAGGTGTTCATACCTGACAAAGGGATCAGAGTTTAAATGAATCTCATTTACACATTAAAATCTCATTATGTGTGACAACATTCTGTGATTGCATCCACAGAGCTGGGTAGGAAATCACATTCCCCTCTTTTATAGGAGATTTTCCCAATTAAAGTTATGCCCATTGGAAAAAGAGGCAATGGATTTAATAAAAGGTGATACTTATTATTAAGGCTATTGAGATCACATCTAGTTAACTGAACTTAGGATAAGACAATTAGGTGAAACCACTAGATCTGAAATAATTATTTGGTTCACTTTGCCCAGGGGTATTTCAGTAGAGCAGTGAAACTGCTTCTTCTGAGTCCCTGTTGCTCTTCAGTTATTTTCAGTTATATCTGACTCTTTGTGATCCTATTTGGGGTTTTCTTGGCAAAGATATTGGAGTGGTTTGTTTTTCTTCTCCAGTTCATTTTACAGATGAGGAAACAGAGCAAACAGGGTTAAGTGACTTGCCCAGGGTCACACAGCTAGTAAGTATTTGAAGGCAAATTTGAATTCAGGAAGGTGAGTCTTCCTGACTCCAGGCCTAGCACTCTATCCACTGTGTCAACTAGCTGCCTATTTTTTGCAATTAATCATTGCCCTCAAAAATTTAATTAATAAATTATTAATTAATTTAAACAATCCCTCCAAAATGGCATTGCTTTGTTGTTCAACTGTTTAATAGGATCACATCTCACCTAACCAACCAGATCCCAAATTATAGTAAATTAGTAGTAGCTTTCTACAGTAAAATAACTGAATCTCAGAATTGTTGTTGTTGTGGTTTGTCTTTTGTTCTCAAAGAGGACCATGACATTAGAGAGGCGATGCCATGACATGCAAGTGAATTGGGTTAAAGTGACTCGAGAAGGCTGTGCAAAGTCACCAGCCTCACTTTCTCCTCCAGAGACACCTGGGTCTAGTAGCAAGATATAGATCAGGGTGACTGGAGATGGCCCTTGAATCTCTGAATTGGAAGGGACCTCAAAGATCATCCGTTTCAACCCACAAGAATCCCCTACACAGCACCCTCAAACAAGGAAATATCTAGTCTTTGTCTTAAGATGTCCAAGGAAAAAGAGCATATTACCTCTCAGGAAATCAGTTTCAATCTGAGTCTGCATTGAGACTGTATAGAATTTGGTAGCTAAATTCTAGGGAAGGGCCTATGGTATAGAATAGTGGTGTCATATTCAAATAGAAACTGGGCCTACTAAACTGTACATAAGGATCCCTGGGGACATACTGATTTACAAAACCATATATTAACATTAAAAATCAATCAATAAACATTTATTATGTACTATGTGTCAGGTACCATGTTAAGCGCTGGCTTATCTACGTTTTATAGTATTTTTATTTTGTTAAATATTTCCTAATTACATTTTAATCTGGTTTAGTCTGATTTTTACATTAATCTGATTTAATCTGGACTTTGATACCTCTGCTCTACAACATCTCTCACTTCTATCCATTCTTTTCCACTTGCATGGCCATTACCCTAGTTCAGACCTTCATCAACTCTCTCTTTGTGGTCTCTGTGTTTTCCATCTCTCTCCTCTCTAATCCACCTTCCACACAACTGCTAAAATAATCTTCCTAAAGCAAAGATCTAACAACATCATGCCTTTGCTTAAAAATCTTTAGTTCCCACCTGACTCTAGGATAAAATAAATTTTCTCAGGATGACATTTATAGCCTTCAACCATCTGCCTCTAACATATCCTGTTTTCTTTTTCTTTTGGAAGTTGAATTTATTAAACATTTAATTGATTTCAATATTCAGGTTCAGAAGGACATCTCACCATACAAGAACAAACTTAGTTTATTTAGGAGCAGAACAATGAGAAAAATCTCTGCCGTAATTTACATAGAGCAAAAAGCTCACCCATTCATATTTCTGGGTTTTCTAAATTTTTAAATTATATTTTCAGTTCCAAATTCTTCCCCTCTCACCACTCCCTCCCATACCCATTGAGAAGGCAAGAAATATCATAGCTGTTATACAGATGAAGTCATGTAAAATATATTTCCATATTAGGCATGTTGTGGGGGAGAAAGCAAGAAAAATAAAGACAGAAAAAAATATGCTTTTATCTGTACTCTAACTCCATCAGTTCTCTCTGAGGAGGTGGATAGCATTTTTCATTATGAGTCTTTTGAAATTCTCATGAATGTTGTATTGATTAGAGTTATTGAGTCTTTCACAGTTGACTGTTGCAATATTGCTTTTATTGTGTACATTATTCTCCTGGTTCTGCTCACTTCACTTTGTATCAGTTCATCTATGTCTTCCCAGGTTTTTCTGAAACCGTCCCCTTTGTCATTTCTTATGGCAGAATAGTATTTTATCACATTCATATACCTTAACTTGTTTAACCATTCCCCAATTAATGAGCAGCCCTTCAGTTTCCAATTCTTTGCCACCACAAAAAAGAGCTGCTATAAATATTTTTGTACATATTGGTCCCTTTCCTTTTTCTTTGATCTCCTTGAAGTACAGACCCTGGTAATGGTATGTCAAAGGGCTTTTAAAGTTTTATAGCCCTTTAGGTATTGTTCCAAATTGTTCTCCAGAATGGTTGGACTAGTTCACAACTCCATCAAAAGTGCATTAGTGTTCCTATTTTTCCACATCCCCTCCAGCATTTGTCATTTTCCTTTTCTGTCATCTTAGCCAACCTGGTGTGAGGTGGTACTGTAGAGTTATTTTAATTTGCATTTCTCTAATTATTAGTTATGTAGCACCTTTTTTCATATCCTTTGATCATTTATCAATTGACTGATATGGCACTAAATAAACTTAATTTAGGAAGTATTGTCATTTTTATTATATTGGCTGAGCCTAAACATGAGCAATT
This sequence comes from Vombatus ursinus, assembly GCF_900497805.2. Classification (NCBI taxonomy): domain Eukaryota; kingdom Metazoa; phylum Chordata; class Mammalia; order Diprotodontia; family Vombatidae; genus Vombatus; species Vombatus ursinus. The sequence goes on from NW_020955033.1 coordinate 36,705,990, forward strand.
AATATTTCTCCAATTGTTTTTAAATCTATCTTTATTTGTGGGACAGGTAGGTTTCTCTGTGGATAAAGCACTGGCCCTAGAGTCAAGAGGACATAACTTGAAATCCAGCCTCAGACTAGATGTGTGACCCTGGACAAGTCACGTAACCCTGTTTGCCTCAGTTTCCTCATCTGTAAAATGAGCTTGAGAAGGAAATGGCAAACCATTCCAGTATCTTTGCCAAGAAAACTTCAAATAGGATCTCAAAGAGTCAGAAATGGCTGACCAACAACGAATCTTTATTTGTGTGAAAAGTGTTTTGTAATTGTGCTCATATTCAAGACACTAATTCCTTGTGTCTTGGCAAGTAGATTTCCAAGTATCTTGTACTGTCTGTAGTTATTTTAAATGGAGTTTTTCTTTCTATCTCTTTCTACTGGGTTTTGTTGGTAGTATATAAAAATGCTGATGGTTTGTTTGGGCTTATTTGAAATTCTGCAACTTTGCTAAAGTTGCTCATTGTTTCTACCAGTTTATTAGTTGATTCTCTAGGGTTCTCTAAATATCATATCATCCATAAAAAGTGATAGTTTTGTTTCCTCATTCCTATATTTATTCCTTCAGTATCTTTTTCTTGTCTTACTGCTATAACTAGCATTTCTAGTACAATATTGAATAATAACTGTGATGATGGACATCCTTATTTCACCTCTGATCTTATTGGAAAGGCTTCTAGTTTATCTCCATTACAGATAATGCTTGCTCTTGGTTTTAGATAGATATCATTCTAAGAGAAGCTCCATTAACTTCTATGCTTTCTGCATCATAAATAGGAATGAGTGTTGCATTTTGTCAAAAGTTTTTTCTCCATCTATTGATATGATAATATAATTTTGGTGTTTTGGTCTTTGATATAGACCTATTGTTGTCCAATCAATGAAAGCCAGAGTGATTTGGGTTCAAGACATGGTTCTTTAGAAAGCAATCTAGCCAGTAAACCCCAACATATCTTGTGAGGTTTCAGCCATCAAAATTTATATTCTGTTGGGCAGATCACCCACAGGTAAGAGTATGATACCCTATGTGGACAGGGGGAAAGGAAGGAGGGAGAGAAGGGAGAGAAAGGAGGAAGGGAGGAAGGAAGGAAGTCTACCTCTGTGCTTGAAATGTATTCTTTCCTCCCTTCTTCCTCTTGGGCTTCTTACTGTCTTTCACATCTCTGTTCAGGTAACACCTTCTCTGTAATGCCTCCTCTGAATCTTTCAGTTGTTAATTTTATCTCTCTCCTCAAATTGCCTTATATTTATTTATTTGGATATGTCATATCCCTCCACACCCTCAGTAAAACATTAAGTTGCTTGAGGATAAGGATTCTTTTGCTTTTATTTTAGTGTTCCCAATACTTTCTCATATAGAATTCAATTTAACAAACATTTAAATGCCTACTAATTGCAAGACACTGGACTAGGTGCTGGAGATACAAAGATAAATAACGAAAGAATATCATCACTGAAGAATAGAAAGGCTCCATATATGCCAAAATATTTATATGTCAGCCTTTTTTGTAGTAGAAAAGAATTGGAAACAAAGTGGATGCCCATCAGTGGGGAATAGCCAAACAAATTGGGATCCATTAACATAATGGAATTATTGTGTTATAATAAATGTTAAATGTGATTAACACAGAGAAGTATGGAAAAATTTACATGAACTGATGCAGAGGGAAGTAAGCAGAATCAGGAAAACAATACAATGATTACAATGTTGAAAATAGAAAGAGAAACCACAAAACACTTGATATTGAATGCTGCAAAATTACAAAGAACAAGCATGGCCTCAAAGGACAGATATGAAAATACATTCCTTCTGCTCTTTTGCAAAAGTCAAAGGGCCATAGTATGGTACACTACATATATTTTTGGATTTTTTGTGATTTGTTGATTGATTTGGCTGATTTTTTTTTCCTCTCTTCTTTTTCTTTTAAAAAATATTCTTTGGGGCAAGTAGGTGGCACAATGGATAGAGCAATGGCCCTGGAATCAGAGGACCTGAGTTCAAATATGACTTCAGACATATAACACCTACTTAGCTGTGTGGACTCTGGGACTTAACCCCAATTGCCTCACACACACACACACACACACACACACACACACACACACACACATTCTTTGTTATATGGGCTGGCTCTCTAGGACAGGGGAGATACACCTATACAGGGGAAATTTAGGCAATGAAAAAACATATCAATAAAATTTGTTTTTTAGAAAAGAAAATGAATGTTGCAGAATTACAAAGACCAAGGTTGACCCCAAGAAGAGAAATGAGATGACACCTCCCTTCACTCCTTTGAAGAGACAGGAGATGTGAAACATTCGATATGTTGTTAGATTTTATTCATTATATTGAAGAGCTTTTTCTTTTTTTTAACCTCTCTTCTTCCTTTTTTTTTTTTTTAAATTCTTTGTTTTATGGGATAGCTCTCTGGAAAGAGAAGGGAAGGATTGCAGGGGGGAAATTTAGGCAATGTAAAAACATATTAATAAAAATACATTTTTTTTTTTTTGGCGAGGCAGTTGGGGTTAAGTGACTTGCCCAGGGTCACACAGCTAGTAAGTGTCAAGTGTTTGGTCTAAGGCCAGATTTGAACTCAGGTCCTCCTGACTTCAGGGCTGGTGCTCTATCCACTGCAATAAAAATATTTTTAATGTTTAAGAAAGAATCCCTCCCCCTGAGTTAACATTCTACTGGGGGAAGGGAGAGATAGAGGGAGAGACATAACTACTCACATAATTGATATATAACTAATCTTAGACTGAACTTCTGGTTTTTTAGCAAAGGAAAGGAAATGATAAACATCAATTCTACCTCTTCACTGAGGAGGGAACAAATTAAATTGGGGTTAAATGACAGCAGAAAGAACTAAGAAGAATTTCTAGATTAGCATCAGCTGTTGTTGTTTCTGTTGTTTAATTCTTGAGTGAAGTTATTACTACTAGACCCTCCTGAAAACAAGGTGGATTATTATCTCTTTCGGGAAATTTTAGGTGTGGTTCTTCCTGGAGCCTGGGGGTGGATTAACTTAAATTCTGTGCCTTCCAATAATAATAACATATTTAATATAAAGGCCTAGAGAGAATTTCTATTTAAAATCCAAATGAGTATTGATATTCCATTTGTTAAATACTTCACACTTCTAGAGTTGGGAGCTTCAGGTTGCTGGCTAGTTGGAATAACAGATCTCATCTACACAGTGTAGTCCCACCTTAATTTTCCAAATTCAAGTCATGTTGCATCCATCCTTCCCCAAACTTCACTGGATCTGTGATTTCCCAGAAGTGGAGATTCCTTTAATAAGTTCAGATCACAGCCAATCCATGGCTCCTCAACTAGATACTGGACTACCAATCAACCAGAAGATCAAAGATTTAGGGTTGGAAGATATCTTAGAGTCCATGGAGTCCAATACCCTCATTTTATAGCTGAGGAAACTGAGCTGGCCAAGGTTACTTAGCTACTAAGTCTGAGCAGGAATTCGAGCTCAGTCTTTCTGTCTCCCCAGGTCCAAAGCACTCTGCAAGGTGCTCCATACTATCTCACTCAACAGGAAGCATTTATTGAACAACACCTACTACATTCTACTATAGACACAGGGGATGCAAAGACAAAAGTGAAACAGTCTCAGGTCTCAAGGAGTTTATATTCTATTGGAGGAAAAGGTAAGGTAACTTTGGCGGGTGGGGCACCAGTATCTGGGAGGGAATTAGAAAAAAAAAACAACTCCTGCAGAAGGTAATTGAGTTGAGTGTTAAAGGAAATTAGGGATTGTAAGAGGCAGAGAGTGTATTCCAGGCATGGGAGGCAACCTCTACAACGGAATAAAGATGGGAGATAGAATGTTGTATGTGAAAAACAACAAAAAGGCCTATTTAGCTGGACTGTAGTTAATGAAGAAAGGAAGAAATACATAATAAAGCAGGAATGGTAGGTTGGAAACAAATGGTGAAAGGCTGCAAATGTTAAACAGGAGTTTGTATTTGAGAGAAGGCAAAAGCTCTTCATCTTTTTTGTGTGTCAAGTGTGCCTTTGTTTCTGGTGACGCCTATGTATCCTTTCTCAGAATAATGCTTGTTTTTACGTTCATAATTGAAGGAAATGCTAAATTTCAGTTTGGAGTTAATGAAAATAAAGCTGAATTTTTTTCCCCATCCAAGTCTACAGATTCCCTAAAATCCGCTTTAGCTGGGTGGCCTCACACCAGAGGTATGAATTGATCCCCACGGCGGGGTTTTCCCTCAGGGCCACCGCCATTGCTAGGGTGTGGCCCCAGGCATGACTGCCAGACTCTTGCTTGCCTGACTGCTTGGCCACCTCTACTCTTGCTCCTGTCCCTTTCTTGCTCACATCTTGATAGGAGGTCTCTCAGCTCACTCAATGATTTTCCTGAAACCAGCCAATCAGGGGTACCCAGTTCCCAGAGATGACAATATAGGGTCAACTGGTGTCTTTGTCCCCTGATCCCAGGGGTTCAACGATTTACAGAAAATTGATACTTGCATGAGCTTTATTACTATATGGCACGGCAAGCAGACAAAAACAAAAGTGTACACATACACTATTTAACAAGACAGACAGGCAGAGATTTGACCATATATAGGGTCAAAGTCACTCACGTGAGGGAGGTGTGTACAGGGCAAAATCTCAGTGGGAGTACACACTCAGAGTAAGGTCCAAACAGTGAAACTTTATATCTTAAAGATGGGGTTGGCTGAAAACAAGTAATAGATGCTGGATATGGGAGGGGACACACCTAATCAGACCCAGATGTGGTAGAGAAATTCCCTGGGTCATTTATCTATAACTCAGTAGACTGAGGGAGTTTCCTAAGGACCAAAAGTTGGGAAAGGATCAAATGAGTGTTGGCACAAATGGGACCCTTGTCCAATCAGGAGCCATGATTGTTTACATGTTTGACATAGAGTCAGAATAAGTGAGGACAGTGGAAAAGTACAGGCTGTCATTGCTTATACTTTTATGATTATTAGGACTACTTAGCCTAAGCAGCTCCATGTTGGAGTCTTAACTACAACATCAAACAATATATTTTTTAAAAATCACTATTATCACATGTATCTGGAAACCCTCATGGGTCTGTGAACCCTAGGTTAAGTATCCCTGGCCCAGAAGTAATAGAAGCTAAAGTCCATAAAATTTCCATAGAGAATCCAGGCAACTTCCTAGACATCTTCCTCAATATTTTTTGGGTATCAGTTGAGGATTGGGGCTGTCTATTTCCTATCCTTCACTCTCACAAAACTCTTCCTTTTCCAATTATACATTTCCTTAATGTTATTCCTTACACGACTTCTTAAAAGTAGGTAATCTGATCTGTGAATGATATTCTCAGCAATACAATGATCTAAGACAATGCCGAAGGACTTATGATGAAAAATGCTATCCAACTCCAGAGAAAGAACTGATGGAGTCTGAATGCAAATCAAAACAAATTTTTTTACTTTATTTTTCTTGGGTTTGTTGGTTTCTGGGTTTTTTTGGTCTGTGTTTTCTTTCATAACATGACTAACATGGAAATGTGTTTTGTATGAGTCCACATGTACAACCTATATCAAATTGCTTGCCTTCTCAATTGGTGGAATGAGAGGGAAAGAGGGAGTGGATTTGGAACTCAAAATTTTTAAAAATTAACGTTAAAAACTGTTTTTACATTTAATTGGAAAAATAATTTTTTTAAAGTAGGTCATCATTGTAAATATGTTGCTGTTTGTTGTTTGTCCTTCGTTCTTGAAGAGGAGCATGACATCAGAGGTGATCATAGCTTGCAAGTGAATTGTATTTAAGTGAGGGAGGGTTGTGCAAAGTCATCAGCCTGTCTTTCTCCTCCAGAGCCATCTGGGTCCAGTGGCAAGATATAGATCAGGACAACTGGAAATGGCCCAGGATGCAATGGGAGACCTTGGCCTTTTTAAGCTAAGGTTTTTAACAGGTCTCAGTTTGACTGAAGCAATACCCAATCAATGATTGGGTAAGAAATGAGGCAGAGAATGGCCTCTTTACCTAGTCCAAAAAAAGAAAAAATCAATCTGAGAGGGGAAGACCCTCAGGGTTTCTGGCCAAAACAGAAACAATTACTATTTACATATGCTCTGAGCCAATCAAGGCCCAAACATTATAGCCTACTTGCACTCACCCTTTTGGTTACTCAAAACTGACTCTGCAGAGATTGTAGTGTTCCTGAATTTGCAGACATACAGAATTGTCACCCTTAGAAACCTCTATCCTAGGGCCATTCTTTTCTCATTTGTGAATCCTTCCCTGAGATTACCAATTTGAGTAAGACCCTAGCCATGCTTCAACTCACTTTCATCTCTTCCTTACCTGCTGAATTGCTCTCTTCTTTTTCCCCTCTTCGGAGGCCCCATATGTGTTGTCTTCCCCAATTAGAATGTAAGCTCCTTGAAGGTAAACAACTATCTTTTTTTTTTTTTTTTTTTGCTTTTTGGTGAGGCAATCGGGGTTAAGTGACTTGCCCCGGGTCACACAGCTAGTCAGTGTCAAGTGTCTGAGGCCCGATTTGAACTCAGGTCCTTCTGACTCCAAGGCTGGAGCTCTATCCACTGTGCCACTTAGCTGCCCATAAACAACTATCTTGCTTGCTTTTATTTATACCCAGGTATATACCCAGGGCTTAGCATGGTGCTTGGAACATAGTAAGAGCTTAATAATAACTTTTTTTTGGAGCTAAGCTTTATTATTTTGTAGCATTCAGTTTGAATTATTTTGTTTTTAGTGTTCTTCCCATTTGTATTGTTAAAGTCACTGGGTCTTATTTTCCTGATTCCACTTCCTTCAAAGTTTGGTTCACTTTGCATCATTTCATATGTCTCCCCATGCTTCTCTGTATTCATCATATTTGAGATGCAATTCAAGCACTACCTTCTACACAAAGCCCTTCCTCATTCCCTCAATTGCTAGTGCCCTCCCTCTCAAACTACCTGATATTTAACCATTTTGTATTTATTCTCTTTATGTTAGTTATATAAATACACATATAGATGTGCTTGTGTATGTAGCTGTGTGTAGGGGCGGGGTGGGGTTAGGTATTTGCTGTCTTCCCCTTTAGACTGTGGGTTCCTTCAGAGTAAAGATGCTTCCCTCATTGTATTTGTATCTACAGCACCTAGTACCATGTTTGGCACATAGCAGGCACTTAATAAATTCCTATTGATTATTGATTTATTCTTCTTTGTTCCATCCCAGTAATATTCCATTATATTCAGGTACAACCAGCTTAGCCATTCCCCAATCAAAAGACATCTACTTTGTTTCCATTTCTTTCTAACTATAAGAAGGTTTCTATAAATATTTTGGTAAACGGGGCCTTTCTTTTAGAGGTCATTGATATCCCTGGGGCATATACCTAGCAGTGTAATATTTTATGTCAAAGAAAATGGTCATTTTAGTCACTTCCCTCAAATAATTCAAAATTGCTTTTCAGAATTCACAGTTCCAAACACAGTATAGTGGTTTTCATTCTAACAGGCAGATTCCACACTTATAGGGGAGCAATGGTTAGGGAAGGAAATTTTTATCTAGATAGTCACAGAGCCACAGGACAATAAATTGTCAAGGACAATAAATTTTCAGTAGCATTGTTTTGATTATTTGATGTTATTTGCTTATTTGATGTTTTGATTCAGTCGTATTTTGATTATTTTCCCCATGAAGGAACAAGAGCTAGAGATGGAACTGAGAAGAAAGGTCGTAGATGCCCCTGAAAGGCAGATGGTCAGATGCCTGGCCTGGGTAGACTTTGAGGTTCTCCTGGTGGATAGCTAGATGACATGTGAAGCATCAATAAGGTGGGTTAGACATAGTGGGCTATGTGAGTTTTCATTTTCTCACCCTTCAACTGGAACAGTCAAACCATATCAACCCTATCACACAGTTCTAGAGTTAAAGGTATTAACAGAGAGGTGGGGCATATGTATGTGAGGGGCAAAGATGGCAGGTTGCAGGAATAGTCTTAAAACAGGAGAACTGGATGAAAAACCATAATTCCAGAGGACTAATGGTGAAGCATGCTTCCCACCTCCTGACAGAAAAGCAATGGATTCAGGCATAGAATGAGAAACATTTTTGGGACAATGGCTGAAGTGGGAATTTGCTTTGCTTGATTATGCATATTTTTTATAAAGGTTCAATGCTGAGGGAGGGTAGTGGAAGAGAGAAAAAAATCTAAGCCTTGATAGCTGTGTGATCTTGGACAAGTCACATAAGTTCTCCAAGCCTTAGTTTCATCAACTATAAAAGAGGGAAAATAATATTTAAATTCCTTCCCTTATACTGTCCTTATGAGGAAAGTGCTTTATAAATCATAAAATGTGAGTTATTGTTAAGGGCTAAATGTTAAAGGCCTGTGCTAGGCCCTAAGAAAACGAAGATGAAAACCAGACCATAAAAAGTTCACCATATGAAAGGTAAAAAGAGATACGTGTACACAAATAATTGCATTACAAACTAGAATGTAATCAAGTACATAGCAGAGGTCAGAGTCAAAAGCCATTAGAGGAGGGAGGGTCCACTTTTATTTTGAGGACATCAGAGGAAATGGCACTTGTTCTATGCCTTAAAAGAAAAGGAGGATCTCAATAGCCTTAAACATTCTCTTAGATGACCATTATTTCCCATTCCCTCTTACTGGATCATCATCATCCACGTCCTGCAGTGTTTGTACAGATGTAAAAAAGGACTCTGTCCTCAGCTTCTCTTTTCTTTCTCTTTTCTTTGTAGACTCTTTCTCTTGCTGAATTCATCAGTTACCATGGATTCAATGATCATCTCTATGCACATGACTCCCAGATCTACAGATTCACACCACATCTCTTGAGGTCCTCTCCCTTATCACCACTAGCCTGCCAAGTATGTCTTCCCAGATGTCCCGTAGTCATCTCAAATTCAACACATCTAAAGCAAAACAATATCTTCTAAAATCCAACATCTTTCCTGTCACCAACTATCACAACCTCAAGTCATACCTAATACTTCACTTTCCCTCACCCCACCATATCTAATCAGTTGCCAAGACTTGTTGATTCTACCTACACAACATATCTCACATTTATCCTCTTCTCTCTGCTCAAACAAGTGTTGGGAATACAAATATTATAAAAAGAAATAGTTCCTTCATTGAGCTTATATCCTAATAGGGGAATGCATCATATATAGTGGAGTGGTAACAAGGAAGGAATGTTATGTTCTGCGAAGGTAGAAAGAATGGAGGGGCAAGTACAAAAGTAATGGAGAGCCATGATGAGATGGCAAACATAGCCTGATGTCTAGGGCCATCCAGTAGATATAGGGAGCTAAGAGTGCTAGTTTGCACATAATCACCAATCACTGGACTCCAAGCCCAGTGCTCTATTCACTGTACCATCTAGCTGCACCAGAAGAATGAGATCAAACATTAATAAGTCATCTAGCTTCACTGCAGCATAGAGTGCCTAAAGGACAATGTTGTAAAATAAGCCTAGAAAGGTAAGTTGGAGCCAGATTGTGGGAGGCCTTGAAAGGAATCCAAAAATTTGAATGTTATTTGATAAGCAATATGGGTCAATGAATGTCTGGGGTCAAAGGAATTACATAGTCTTCTGCATCAGAATATTTATTTTGGTAGCCATATGAAAGATAGATTATAGAGGGGAAAGAGTGGAGGTAGAGAGACCGGTTAGGTCACTGGGGTGGGGACCATGCAGCCTGGAGGCTATCCTTTCCCAGGAGGTTGTTAAAACAGTCCAAGGGAGAGGTAATGAAGGTTTGGCTTACAGTGGTTAGCAGAAAGAGTAGAGAAGACAGGATAGATTCAAGAGACTGCAGAAACCGAAAAAAAAAAAAAACCCAAAAAAACAAACAAAAAAAAACAAACCAACAACAGGTCTGATATATGATTATATATGGATGGTGAGGGAGAGAGAAGAACAAAAAATAATGGACAGCAGAACAATAGTAGAACTGCTCAACTCCTATTTTTCTTTTTTCTTTTTTTTTTTTTTCCATTAAGGAGAATGGTCTTCCAGAAAGATCAGAACAAAAATGGCTGATAGAGAACTGAAAGCTCATGCCCTTGGTGACTTTAACTTACCAATTCTAAACAAATAATAACCCAGTGTACTGGAAGAATTGGCATAAGTGTTGGCCGATGTAAAAAAATGAACTGAAGGCCTGGGGCAAGGTAGTTCTTAGACAAGGGAGAGAAGAGGTCGGCAGAGTAAAATCAGGTGATAGTAAAGAGGGAATGGCTAGGGTGCCTCCTCTTTTATATTACCTCCCACCTACTCTATATAGATATTGTATGTACCTGGTTACCTACATGATGGTTCTCGCATCAGAATATAAGCTCCTTGAGGACAGGTACTGTTTTTTATTTTTTTGGTATACCCAGAGATTACAACAGTGCCTAGCATATAGAGCACACTTAAAAAAAGCTTGTCAAGTGACTGGCTACCAGTGAACTTGTCTTTGGTTGCTGATAAAATTATAGATTATATTATTAAAGGTATAGTTATTGAACATCTGTAGATGCTTAATAAATGATTGTTGCCTGGCCTGCAAAAGAGTGATGATAGTATGGTCTATTAAAAATAGATAATGGGCTCGGATTCCTTAAGAACCTAGCCAACGGCTCATAAATATTCAGATTCCTTAAGAGTCTGGCCAATATGGTGGATTAATAAACCTTGTCTTTGGCTAAAGAAAAAAAAAAGAAAATGAAGAATGAACAACAATCATGTCACCATTGGACTGGGAACTTTTCTTTTTTCATGATCTGAGCTTGGGCAGTTGTTCTTTCCTTCCAAGAGGAGCTTTTATCTATAATACACTCGTGGACTTTATAAAAGAGGAATATCATAAGTGTAATTTTACAGAAGTGGTGTCTCCTGATGTCTCCAATTGTAAACTCTGGGAAACATCAGGTCACTGGCAGCATTATAGTGAAAACATGTTTTCATTTGATGTTGAGGAGATGTTTGCAGTTAAACCCATGAACTGTCCAGGACACTGTCTTATGTTTGCTGATTGTCCACGTTCCTGGGGGGGAATGCCTATCAGAATAGCTGATTTTGGAGTTCTTCGTCAGAACGAGCTGTCTGGAATTTTAAGTGGTTTAACACATGTCAGACTATTCCAACAGGATGATGCGCACATCTTCTGCACGATGGAGCAAACTGAAGAAGAAATGAAGGGATGCTTAGAGTTTTTAGAATCAGTTTATACAGTATTTGGGTTTTCCTTTCAATTAAATTTTTTCACACGGCCTGAAAACTTCCTAGGAGAAACTGAAATATGGGACCAAGCTGAAAAGCAACTTCAAAACAGCTTAAATGAATTTGGAGAGCCATGGAAATTAAACCCAGGAGATAGAGCATTTTATGGGCCTAAAACTGATATACAAATCAAAGATGCCATTGGCAGGTACCACCAACCTGGCACTATTCAGCATAATTTACAACTACCCATCAGATTTAACCTTACATATGTTAGTAAGGATGGTAATGATAAGAAAAGGCCAGTGATCATTCACCTAGCTATTCTGGGATCTGTAGAGGGAATGATAGCCATTCTTTCAGAAAACTATGGAGGAAAATGGCCTTTCTGGCTGTGTCCACGTCAAGTAATGGTAATCCCTGTAGTTCCAATTTGTGAAGAATACGCACTCCAGATATCCAAGGAATTTTTTGAAGCCGGATTCATGGCTGATGTTGATTGAGATCAAAGCTGCACACTAAATAAGAAAATACAAAATGCACAACTGGCCCAGTAAAATTTTATTTTATTGATTGTAGAAAAAGAAAAAATAAATAATGCTGTAAATGTTCGAACAAGAGACAACAAAATTCATGGAGAGGCTTCAGTAGCTTCCACCATTCCTAAAACGAAGAAACTAAAGGAGTCATGTACATTAAATGTAGAGGAAAAATTTTGAAGTTCCTGTCTTCTCTTGGTCAACCTTCAGGCATTTCCTAAGATTTGAAAATGGAATTCCTTCACTAGCTTCCTGAAATTTTACTTGTTGCCAGAGCTTTGTACTCACCAACAGCAAGGCATAGACAGAAGGGAAAATGTGTATTTGTTAGATGAAGGAAAAAAAGAAAACTACAATCCTTGAAACAAATAGCACAGTGCATGGCACTGAGTAAATTATTAATAAATGCATTTTTATTTAATAGGAGCTGTTAGGTGGCACAGCGATTTAACAGCTGGCTTGGAATTAGGAAGATCTGTGTTTAAATTTGACTGCAGATACTTACTGGTTATGTGACCTTGGGCAAGTCACATAACTTCTCTGTTATAAAGATAACCCCAGACTCAGTTCCAAAGACTGGTGTCTCAAACACTTTTTATTAAAGAGGATGAAGTGCGCCATTTCAATTCTCCCGAGAACCGGGCGCACCTCCTTGGAAGGGGAGAAAATGCTCGAGGTAAAAGAAGTCAGCAATCTTTATAGTAAGTAACTGCCTAACTCCTCCCTTCTGGATCAGGATTGGTCCTAATCCTTTTGGGTTGCAATCTTCCTTATATGCCCCACCCCTAACATACATGATGTGCCTAGAATTGTATTATCACTCCCCCCACGTTGGACGGAGAAGTTAGCCTGTCTGTGCTGATTTCTTATCTACTTATGTGGAAACATAACTCTTTCATTTCTCACATCTCTTTGCCTCAGTTTCCTCATCTGTAAAATGGGATAATAATGACACCCAACACTCAGGGTTGTGAGGATCAAATGAAATAATAATTATAAAATGCTTAGCAAAGTGCCTGGCATACAGTAGATGCTAAATAAATGCTAGATATTATTATTACTGTTTTTAGCTTAATAAATGCTCTATCAAAATAAGCATGAAAATTAATTAAATTCACATATTTGCCATGTTCAAAAATTCAGGGAGGACTAGCACCTCTGGTCTGAGGACCTGCCAAGCCCCTTTTCAGAGCTGCTCATCCACCTTTGGGGTCCACTTTCATCCAACTCTCACCTGTGGCTCCCAGCACAGCAGCCACACCCCAGTAGCTCTATGGACAGACAGGTTAAACCAGGCCTCAAACCTGTCAGTGAGATAGGGGGATGTCCACCCCAAGCATGTGAAGACTTTCCCTGGCAGAATAGGCAGATGAGAACAATTCATTCCAACAGCCATGCAAGTGGTTTGAAGCAGCATTGTGGAGCGTGTAGAGCTTGGTTGGGCATTGACGATGCTAACGTCATCCACTGTATCCTGGGCTATTGCTAATTGTCTTGACTTTTGTCTTGCCACTGGACTTAGATGACTCAGGAAGAGAGAGTGAGGCTTCTGACTTTGTGCAACTCTGCCTCACTTAAGTCCAATTCATGAAAGATTCCATGATGTCATTGGTCCTTTTCAAAAACAGAGAATGAATAACAATGTCTAATTCTGTCTGTCTGTCAATAATGTCTATCTCTTAGAAGATGAGTAGCATGCTTTCTCAGAAAGAGAAGATGTTCTGATGGAGGAATCAGCACACATTTGGGAATAGTGGTACAGGAGGGGTATTTTGGTCCTGAAAGTTACCTGGATGTTAATGGGAGCTGGAGTGGAGTAGATAGGTAGATCCTATCCAGGAACAATGGCAGAGTTGATTGAGTTCAAGGTTCCAGGATTGGAGGGTAAGAGGAAAGTGAGGAAGTATAGTAGGAAGCTGTGGAGAAGGTAGCCTGAGGAGAGGCAGTGAAATGACACGTAGCTGGGATTTTCTAGAGAGTTGCCAGTCAGGAGAATGGCACCCCAGGAGAAAAATTCCTCCAGGCTGTGGTCTTTGGAGTGGGTGGGGAGGCAGTTGGACCAGATTCTGTGTAGTAGGGATCTGGATGTGAAGGGCTGGGGCTTTCCTGAAACAGTATTCTTTTGACCAAGTGACTCTTGGATTTAACCAATGCCCGGGGCTTCCTATCACATCAAGCATAAAATATGTACTCCTCTGTTTAACTTTCAAAACCCTATACAACCTGATCCCAACCTATCTTTCCAGACTCAGTGGGCATTAGTCCCTTTCCCATACTTTGCAATCCAGCCAAACTTGCCTTCCATCTGATACTCCGTATCTATGACTTTACATGGTCGATCCCACATGCCTGGAATGTCTTCCAGTCTTATACTGCCCGATAGAGTCCTTCTCTGCCTTTAATATGCAGTTCAGAGACCAGAGGGAAATAGCCAGTAAACACGAAGAGATTCAAGGTAAATGAGAGTGGAGTTGAGAGAAGGGGAAATCTGATGAAGAAGACGGGATGGAACGGAATGGAATCACGTGTAGATCACCATCACAAGGAGACTCACTTTACACTAATACAGCAAGGATATTTGAAAAGAGACAGTGGCACTTGCTTTCTTTAAACACTGTTCCCTCCTCCCACCTTGGCTCTATATGGAGAGCTCAGGTCAGCAAGGCAGGCAGGGTAACATTACTGAAACAAGCTTTGTAAAACCACCAAGTCTGAGGGACCTAGATTCCAGGACGTGTTATATGCTCTTAGATGACCAGGAAGCCACATCAGAGAAGCCAGGGTTAATCACACAGGCAAATTAGGTACCAGAAGCAGCTTCGTTTCTTTTAGGCAAAGCCTCCCCATGTTGCAGGTGGCAGGAAAGAAGAGAAATGTGGTCCTGTTCCAGCTGCCAAAACAGTAATGTGGGAGAGGCAGAGATGATGACATTTCCCTGTGTTGATCTCTCCCAATAATTTGACACTGTTGACCACTCCTTCTTCTCCATATTCTCTCCTTGCTGGGTCTTTGTGACATTTGCCTGTTCTGATTTTCTTCCTACTTGTTGGACTTCCCAGACTCCTTTGTAGAATCAATATCCATAACCCATTGCCTATGTGTGGGTGTGTCTTAGAACTGGGTCATGAGTACTTCCCTCTTCTTTTTCTACACTCTGTGTCTTGGTGTTCTGGTTAATTCCCTTGGAGTGAACTATCATCTAAATACAGATGGCTCCCAAATCTACAAATCTAGCCCTCACCTTTCTCCTTAATTTTCAGTTGCTAGGTGATCATTTCTACCCGAATGTCCTGCAGACATTTCAAATTCAACATATCTAATACAGAATTCATTCTTTTTACCCCTAAACCCACTCTTCCTCTCAACTGCCTTATTTTTGTTAAATTCTTCCAATCATCTGGTCTCACATTCTAGGAGTCATCATCAATTCTTGACTCTCCCAAATCTCCCATATTCTATCATCAGCCAAATCTTGTCAATTCCATCCCCTCAACACACTTAGATCTATCCTTTATCCCTAGCTCCTAATTGGTCTCTCTTCATCCATTTTCAATCTGCCTTCCACACAGCTGTCAAATTGATTTTCCTAGATCATGTCACTCCTCTGCTCAAAAAGCTTCAGTGACCCCCTATTGCCTCCAAGACAAAATAGAAACTCCTTTGTTTGCTATTGAAAGCCATTAGAAGTCTGGCTCTAGCCTTTCATTTTAGGCTGATCAGACATTACGCTTGTTCAGGCACTCTGGCTCAGCTACTTTCTATCCTCAGTATAAGACATTCTATCTCCTGCCCTCCATACCTTTATAAAGGCTGGTCCTCATTTCTGGAATGTTCTCCCTCCTTACTTCTACCTCTTGGATGCTCTAGTATAAAGGCTTAGGCCAAATGCCATTTCTTTTACAAGAGACTTCTCCTGGTTCCCCCAGGTTGTTAATGCCAGTTACTCAATCACTCTGCATTTATTTTGCATAAATTCTATAGTTATTTATTTATTTGTGAATCTGTGGTATTCCCCCAATAGAATGAGGGCAAAGACTAAGACCACTTTTTTATTTTGTATTTGTATCCCCAGTGCTTAGCACAGTGCTTGACACATAGTAGGTATTTAATAAATGTTTGTCTGTAGGTTAATTCCTGCTGCCACATGACTATCCATCTTATACTTGTATCACACTTATTTGTATACATGTCCAAACTCCTACTTCCCCTATTGGATTTTAAGTTTCTTGAGTGTGAGGAGTATTGTTTCGTCTTCTTCTTCTTCTTCTCTTTTTTTAATAGCATAGGGCCTTGGTGCTTATGAAATGTTTTCTTGAACTGACTTGAATCTTGGCTATCACTAGTCTGACCTTGGTGAGCCAGTCACTTAACCTTTTTGAGCCCTGGCTTCTTCATTTTAAAGAAGGGGGCTTGGATTAGATGATTTCTAGTATCTATAGATCTTTGCTTTAAAAAAAACCCCAAATTATATTCTTTTCATGATCTCTTTATAGTATGCGGATTCAGGTTCAACTTTCAATAACAAAATTCAATAAACTTGATTCCTTAATCATAAAATATTGCTTTCTACATTATTTGTCGCCAAAGACTATAGACACAATGTATCACAAAGATGTAATTGATTTTACACCTGGTACCATCACCTGAAGTGAGAAAGACTAACCAAAATATATATACTCTATGGGTCTTTGATTCTGTGACTAAACCTAATGTAGAAAATATCAGCTAAGGGAATTGCTGTGGTGCAATGGAATGAGTGCTGACGTCAAGGGGACCTGAGTTTAAATTCTAGCTATCACTTTCTGTGTGACCTGGAGGAAACTCTATAACATCTCTGGGCCTCAGTTTCCTCATCTGTAAAATGTTGAACAAAATAGATTCTAGAGTCTTTTCCAACTCTAAATCTATGATGATTAAAAATCACATCTGTGCCTAGAGAAAATAATGGGGTGCCCATCTTCACTTTAAAACAACTGGTATCATATATAATTCACCAAATTACTGAGGTGGATGTGGGAAAAGACTTATCTTTCTATGTATTTTATCTTTTAAAAACAGTCTAAAGACTACTTCATTCACTTTATTTAACAAGCACTATTGAACAAAACGCACTGCACTAAAGATAGAGATTGGAGGATACCTTATAGGGCAATGAGAATGTCAAGAATGGGAATAGATAAAAGAGAAATTAGAAAGGCAGAATCAATCCCTTCTAGCTCTGTCATTTTCTGGTTCAATGAGGCTGCAAGTGTTTGGATTGCAGGGGGTGGGGAAGAGGGAGGAGTTAGAAATGATTTCCAAGTTCAGTCTGGGTGGGGAGATGAAAGGCAGCCTGGCGTGATGATGTCAAAACTTAAGCCAAGACACCTGGTTTTGAATCCCAGCTCCAGTACTCACTTGCGTCGGCCCTTGGGTAAGTTATTTAACTTCTCAGATTCTCAATTTCTTAATCTGTGAAATGGGCAATGATAATAATCGTACTGCCTATCTCAGACTCGAGTAAGATGTTTTGTTAACTTTTAAGTGTTATATGCATATGAATTTTAAACAATAAAAAGTACAGAGGAGTTTGTGAGGGAAAATTTTGAATTCGGTTTTAGATTAAGTTTAAATTAACTGGAGAAATCCATAGTTATTCACCGAGGTGATGGTTGAAGCTAGGGAAGCGGGTGATATTTTTTGAAGGGTAAGTGTATTAAGAGTAGAAGAAAAAAAAGAACGTTGGTGAATGCCCACTTTGTGTGTATGGTGGTGGTGGTGGAGGGAGGTGGAAAGGAAAATGCAATTAAGAGAAGTACTGTTATAAATATGAGAATGCATCATGGAAGGGAAGCTGAGGGAGAAGTATCACTTTTAATGAAAAAAGTCCAATTTTCAGAAAGCCCTTCGGCAAAGTTTACCCCAGGTCTCTGATTCTCGTCTCTTATCTACGCATTTATCATTTTTATAGGGTTTCCTGGTTCTCCAGTTGTTATCATCTTGCGAGTTTTATAGACTATCTCGCCCATTATTTCTCCTGATTCTTTACTCTAGGTCTGCATGCTTCGGAGGGGGTCGGGCTCCCTGGTCTGAATTCAAGTTTTGCCCGTTTACTACTGTGCCAGGTAAGTTGGTGGACGAAAGCAGGTCACGCACGTTTGATGTAACCATGGCCCCACTTCCCCTCTCCCTCTCGCCAACTCGGCGTGATTCCTTGGCTCGTTGCTGCAGAGGTGCGTGCTAGGTATCGCCCGCCCTGGTGCCAGCTCCACGGCTTGGTACCACCACCCATAAGCCCTTGGTGATCCCCACCCTCCCTGATGCCAGGAAGGCGTCCCATGCCCAGCCAGGCACCAGGGCTGCGCTTTTAAACTGGTTTAACTAGTTTCTCCGGAGTTAGTCGGCCGGGAAGAATAAAGCCTATGGGGCAGTGGGAGCGCCTGACAAACTGAGTACAGGTGGAGGCCGTTTGCCCCTTCAGGACCCCGAAAAGGCTACCAGGTGGATTGTTTTCACACAGGCTGCTCAGCTCTCCCGAAAAAACACTTGATCCCGACCTACGCGTCCACCCATCCCTCCCTGCACCCCTCCCCAGCTACGCACTGCGCAGACGCTGGCGATGTGCGCGCTCTGCCGCGGAGGGATGCTTCCTGGGAGTTGTAGTTCACCGCCTGGAATGGGCTCCTCCGCCAAGCCGGGCGCTTCCATCTCTCAAAGACTACAGCTCCCGGCGTCCTCCGCGCGAGGGCACCGAGCGTCGTGTCTTTGACGGCCTCCGTCGTGTGTCCAAAGGAAGGAAAGGCTACCGGGGAAGCCGGCAGCGGCGGGAGGAGGGGATGCGCTTGCGCGTTGCCCGGCTGGCCCCGTTCCGTCCCAGTCATTGTAAACAGGCGGCGGCGTAGAAAAGCTTGGGTGGGGTGGTGATGGGGCGCCTGGGGCTTGCCCGGGGCGCGGCCGAGGGGGCGGAGGCGGCGTGAGCGCGAGGCGGCGGCGGCGGCAGCAGGAAGAGGTCGGTCGCACAGCGGCTGGGGCAGGTCAGTCGCGTGTCCGGAGTCGCCGCAGTTGATCCTCTGGCTCTTTGGGGGGTTTCCTCCCACCTTTCCACGGGGCGCTGCGCCCCTTCCCGGATCCCATGCCACGTGAGGGTTGCATACTTCCGTTTCCCCGGTGCCTGTCAGTTACCGCCCCCCTCTCTCACGACTTCAGGGGTTGGGGGAGGGGGCGTGGTCCTGGAGAAGGGGGGTGTCAGACCTTCATCCCCGCTCCCCACTTACCCTGGGCAGGTCCTCCTTCCTGTGAGTCCCGCGGCCGCGTTTGGGGTTGGGTGTGTGGGAGGTCGGGAGGTCGGGAGGTCGGGAGGTCAGGCTCATTCTCCCACCTCGGTGCCCAGGGCCCTCCCCAAAGGCCTTCCCGAAGTCGGCCTTTCAAACCAAACCCAACCAGACCTCGGGCAGGACCAGGAAAAGGCTCTCCAGGTCTTCCCCTGCAGGGTAGACGCCCCTTTGACTGGAAACATTAGGGTTTGCTTAAGACAGTGCTGTGGCCCTTGGATTTAGGCTTCAAGAAGTGAAGAGCTACTAGGATCCTACATTGAGAGCCGGGATAGATCTTGGAATTCATATCCTGCCTTGGACCCTTATGATTCGTGTGCAGGAGTCTTTCCGAGACTCTGTTTCATCACCTGTAAAATGGGGATAATAAAACACTAGCTCCTAGGATTGTAAGGATAAAGTGAGATGCTTGTAAATCGAGTTGCAAACTTAAAAGAACTCTAGGAAATGGTATTGTCTAGTCAGGGGTTCCTAAGGTGGGATCAGTGTACCCAGAGCATAGAGTTCATGGATTGGGATGGGAAAAACATTACAACTTTTATTTTCACTTGTCTCTAGCTGAAATTTATAATTTCTTTGAGTTATTTTAAAACATTCTTAAGGTCCATAGACTTCACTAGCCTATCAAAGGGGGTCCATAACACGAAAAAGGTAGTCCAGCTCCCTGCACTTTACAAGTGAGTGGTTAAATAACTGATAGGATTTGAATCCAAGTTCTCAGGATCCACATTCAGCACTTTTCCCCTAATGGTTTTTACTGGTTTTCCCTCCTGCCTGGAACACTCTTTCTCCTCACCTTCTGCCTCCTGCTTTACCTGGCTTTCCTCAAGTCTCATCTAAAATCTTGCCTTCGCTAACCTTTCTTGATCAAAGCTTCCGTACCTTCTGAGATTATCTCCAATTTATCTTATCTTGTTTGTGCATATTTGTTAGAATATTGTTCTCTGTATTAGATTGTGAGCCCTTTGAGGGAAAGGACTGTCTTTTCCTTTTTTCTTTTTTTGTGTCTCCGGTTCTTAGCACAGTACCTAGTACATAGTAGGCCTTTAATAAATACTAGTTAACTTGATGTCGTCTTTTCAGGATTAAGGCTTTTTTGGACTCACTTCTCAGATTCTTTTATGCTGAAACACTCTTTTGGGAGGTAATTGGGCAATTGGGGTAAAGTGACCTGCCCAGGGTCAGCTGATAAGGTCTGAGGCTACATTTGAACTCAGGTCATATATCCACTGCACTACCTAGTTGCTTCTGTGCTAAAACACTCCGATATCGTTAAAAAAAAATTCTTTGTAGTCTGAGAATGAAAATTATCTTTGTAGTATGAAAATTAAATAGTCAGCACCTCTGTATCTGAAACAACTATGGTTTTGAGATCTGAAAATCACCTTTTTAAAGCCCTTATGTAATCATTTAGTTTTGTGAAATTAAATTTAGTGAAATAAGTCTGGGAAGAAACCCCAAACTAATATTGTTATTTAGGTGTAGCAAACCCTTTACTGAAGAGTAAATATTTTCTGAGTATTCATTTGAACACAGAGCTTACATTATCACCTTCAGTACAGTTTAATTGAATTTTGTGTTTTGTGTAATGTTGCTAACTTATTCTGAATAATGTCTAGCATTCTGCCATTCTTCTGTGGCTGTTTACAAGATATGATAAAGTAACACTGTCACGAGTAAGTGAAACTTGGAGATTCAAAGATAACATGACAGTTTCGTTCAGAATTATCCAGCTGTCATAGAGTAGATTCGATGAATTCCCTCACTGATTTATTTCCCTCTATATAGTGTTCATTAGTGATAGTTGAATATAATAGTGAAGAAAAAACTATAAATAGGTATTGGTTTCCCAGTTTGTAAATGAATGATAAGCTCTGTACTATAGATACAGTAGTTCAACATTCAGCCAGTTAGTAAACACTGATTAAGCACCTCCTGTGTGCCAGGCACCCTGTTAAGGACTTTAACCATTTGGAAAACATTACGTTATACAAAAGTCACTTTAAAAAATATGATTACTAACTTGTATGTTCTCTCATATGCTCCTTTTTCCTTATCCTACAAGATTTAAAAGACCAGAAATGTACTTGAACATTCAGATTTTTGATTTGTTCAACTGTTTGTAGATGAATGATTTGTTTAGTACTATCTCTTTACCTGGGCAATTGTACCTGGGTAGAGTGAATAACTAGAAAATTTTTCTTTTCGTTATTTTTAAATTTAATCAAGAACATGAACTTATTTTCTTGGTTTTATTTTTTTCTAGCCTTCTTAAATATTTATTGATTCCCTGTTTTGTGCTAGGCATTGTATAAGATTGTTTCTGGCTTCAAGAATCTTTATAATGTGTTTGAAAAGATAAAACATTCATTCAACAGACAATGTATTTGTAATCTACTACGTGCAAAGTACTTTACTAGGGACTGTGGAAAATATGAATAGCAAGATATGACTCCTGCTTCTAAGGAATTTACAGTCTACTGGAGGGAGATAAGACACATACATAAATGTTACCCAAAATAGGGTATTTAAAATGCATAAGAAAGGTACAAAGTGTTCTGAGAATTTGTGTTAGGAAGAGATGATCAAGTTGGAAGGGTATCATAGATACTTTTATAGAGGTAGTGGTATTTGATCTGAACCATGGAGGATCTAGGAATAGGACTTGACGTAAGCAAAGATATAGAAGTAATAAAGCAAAAGTAGTTTGGGGAAATGCTGAGAAAGTGTGGTTTAGCTGGAGTATTGGTTCTGGATAGGGGAGTGGCATGTGATAACTTTGAGATGAAGATTCAAACAGGAATTGGATTGAAGAGAGGGGAATGGAACTAGAATGCTCAGTGCCTTGGATACCAGGTAAAGAATTTCGGACTTTATTTTGTTGCCAGTGGAGAACTATTGAAAGTTTTAGGGCAGGGAAGTTAAACTGGTATAGTGGAAGAGGATGAGATGACCTTGGTTTCAGTCCCACTTTTGTTATTTCAGGAAGCTATTTTATCAAAGAAGCTGTTAACCTCTTTGGTCCTCAGTTTCCTAACTTAATTGTGGGGATTGAACTAGATGATTTTGGAGCTATTTTCCATTTCCATTAAAGTGTAATTGGGCAATATTTAATAAAAATACATAAAAATACAATAGAACATAGTGTTAATATGTGGTTTTCTAAGTCAGTATATAGCCAGCAGGGATCCTTATGTATGGTTTAGTGCCCCCCCTGCCCTGCTCCTTCTTCTTTGAGTTTGACCACTGGTCTAGAGAGGTTCTGGCTGGAGATAAATATAGATATTTGTCATCAGCATAGAAGTGATAATGAAAACCTTGTGGAATGGATAAAGGCATCAAAAAAGAAAGTGTAGGGTTAAGGACAGAGTCTTAAATGTGTAAAAAGTTAAGTAAAAAGTTAAATAACAGAAAGCAGTAATACAAAAAAAAAACATAGTATCTTAGATTTAGAGTTGGGAGGGACCTTAGATGCCATGCACTCCATCTGCATTTTACAGAAGAAGGAACCAAAACCCACAGTGATCAAATGACTTTCCTAAAGTCACAAATTCCAAGTGGCAGGGCTGGGATTTGATGTTGCAGGGCATGTGGTTCATTGCCGAATAGGTGGCATGTATGGTAAGTGTTATCAGAGGAGTTCAGAGTTGAGTGAGGCTACTTTGATTAGAGAAGTCTTCATGATAAGGTAGAGGATTTTTATATATTGAGAGGAAAGGGCATTTTTTCATACACCCTTGTTTTTGAAGACTGTAATAATCTTTTTCATCCTGTGATAGCACCTACCTCCCAGGGTTGTTGTTTGGATCAAATGAGATAATATTTGTAAAGTTCTTAGCACAGTACTTGGCACATCGTAGGTGCAATATAAATGTTGTTTTTATTATTATTATTATTAATCATCATCATCTTTCTAGGTTGAAAAAAAAATTCAAATCTTTTTTTTAAGCCTTTTTTTCCCCGTCTGAAACCTTACCTGCCTTTTCATTTAGTTGCCTTCTCAATCCTTTTCAGCTCTCATATCTTTTTTGAAGAGCAAGGACTAGAACTTCAGATAGTATTTTAAGTTAGATCAGTATCTAACAGGCAGGTTAACATCTTTTCTTTGACTTAGAGTCTTGGTAAATTACTCTGTCTTCAAGGTTTAGGTTACTTGCCAAGGGTCACACTGCTACTAAGAACTCAGATCTTCCTGACTTCAAGGCTGACTCCCTATCCACTGTCATGCAGCCTCTTCCATTTAATCAGGTTATTTTATATATGTATATATAGTATTATAGTTTATTAGAATTATTAGAAATAAAAACAATAGCATAATCTTATGAATGATGTTATCTAACCTAAAATACTATTTGCAGTTCCATTTGGTGCTCTTTAAGAAAGACATAGTAGAACTGAAACAGAACCTCTCCCTTGTTAGGGGAGTTTTCTCACCTAGGAATTTCCAGATACTATACCAGAAGAATCACAAGTCTGGTTTTTATCCCTATCCTTAATTGAGATTCTCCATTATGGAGTGTTGGAGATTAATAGCTACTCCCATTTAGAAACTTGATAGTGTATTTTTTGAAAGAAGTCATACTAACTAGAAGTTTGGATGTATGGTACCACACAGGGTATATTATAGCAGCTATTGAAAAGATTGTAGCATGTTCCACATGAGTAAATTTACACACATGTACAAATATTTATATAGATAGACATTTACATATATATGTAAAATCAAAGCACTTATTAAAAAACTACCCATTTATTACCCATAACACTGCATGAGTCCTGGGAGTATTGAAGGAGTTATAAACTTTTGAAAGAAGTTTTATGTTTTTATGCCTTTTGTGTTAATAACAAAGACAAGTTTGTGTAGAATTAAGCTTATAATAGGATAGATTCCCTTTCGTTTTTGTCTTTATATCCTGAGCGCTTAGCATTGCCAGGTATATGGTGAGTGCCTAATAAATGAGTACTAATTGGAGTTTTTTTTGGTCAATATCTTTGGACCTTAATGTGTACTACCTTGCTAGACCCAGTCTCTAAAATGTTACATAAACATGCTTTGTGTTTTGGACTGTTCTTGTTGCAGTTATAGAGCAATTTTGTTTTATGAGGTAAATATGAATTCCAGCACAGTATAATGTGAGTATATAGGAATTTCTTTAAAAACAAAGTCTGTAAATTAGTAGTCACATGTTGATGGACTTCTAAACTAAATCATACTTATGGCAGGCTTGATTTATCTCTTAACCATAACTTACGAGATTGTTTTGTTTGGGCTTTACACATTTTTAGGTATTCTCATCCTTTTACTTAAATTGAGCTCTTGTGTGTAAGTAAAAAATCCCATGCATTCTTTGTAACGTTGCTCCACATAATGCCGTTTTGTAGTGATGTTTATATTTTATAGTAAGAATGCTACAAGTCAACTACTAATAATAAAAGAAATAGAGGTCCAAATCTGAGTTTTAAACTTAACACTCAGCAAGTGAATTGGCAAAGTTGACAAAAGATGGAATTATTCATTAGTACAACCATGCTAAAAAACAGTTTGGAATTATGCAGATAAAATGACTAAAATGTCTTTGCCCTTTAACTCAAATTCTTTCTACTGCTAGATGTATACTCCAAGGAAGTCATTGATGTAAATCACCAAAATATGTATAACGTCACTTTTTGTAGTAGCATGGGATTGGAAGCAAAGTACATGAATGTAATGGAATATTACTGTGCTATAAGAAATGACTAACATGATCAACATATAGAAGCAAAGAATGACTTACATGCAGAACAAAGTTGATAGACCCAGAAAAAAAAAAAAACCTAATACACAATGACAACACGTAAATGAAAAGAACAACCACCACAAACAATTGAAACTGAATGTTGCAAAATTTAAAAGAACAAGCTGGGCCCCAAAGAAGAAATATTAGAAGATACCTTTACCCCTTTGCCGAGATGGTTGTGGGTAATGGGAGTGTTTGCAGCATCCAATGGAATGTCAGATTTTTTCAAAATGATGATTGGTTTTACTGAATTTTTTTCCTTTTTTTTTCGTTTTTAACAAAACATTCTTTGTTGCAAGAATAGGAGTCTCTGGGAGGGAGAGTATTACAGTGGGAAAATATATGCAGTGTCAAAACAAAAGATAGCAATAAAAATCTTTTTAAAACATCCTACATGCCTGGACCACACTATAATGTGGCAGAATCATCTTTTGGTTGGTCATCTTAGGTGGTCTGTGAGAATCTGAGCTAGCCCTTGAACCCTAGTGTTGTCAACTGCTTTCTGTAACATTGCTTCAAAAAATTTTTTTAAAAAATCCTGAGCCAAAACACTGAATATGATCATTTCTACATAAAAAGGAGAACAGAAACAAGATCATACTTGAGACTGAGGGTCTGTTATGCATAGCTCTTCCTTTAAAATATATAATAAATTGAACATACAACTTTCAAAGCTATTTTGCTTGTCAGTGTATAACATTTTGTTACATTATGTTTCTGTGGATCTAGTTAATGAAATCTCAGAAAAACAATGTACCTTCCTTGTCACCTTTTGATTTGAATTTAGGATGGTAAAAATTTAGAATGGTAAAAATCTTAACAGATTTAAAAAAGAGGTAAATTGTTGAGTTAATTTTTTAAAAATTACATATTAAATTAATTCAGTCATGAATAATTCATGCAAGGACTCTTTGTTTTTATATCTCCAGTGCATAGCAGAGTGACTAGTAGAAGAGCCCTTAACAAATGCTGGTTGATTGATTGATGAAGTGGTAGTTTTAGTGGACATTGACATGACAGCCAAAAAACACTAATGTGTTACCTTAGTTCAAAGGCACAGTATCTGGGAAGAGGGAAGTGAGAAGCGGATTGTGTTATGTTATTCATAACACAGCTGAAGTATTGTGTTCACTTCTGACCATTGGGTTTTAAGAATGACCTTGATAAGCTGAGTAACATCCAGAGGAAGGTGTCCAGGATGGAGCAGACCCTTGAAATAACGCCGTTTGAGAATATTTGAAAGAAGCTGAGGTTAGCCTGAGAAAAGACTTGGCATAGCAGTAGGGGGATATTCTTTTCCCTATAAATCTTCAAGTATTAGTTTTCTGTGATTGATCTCAGGGGCAGTGGGTTGAAGTTAGAGATCGATTTAGGCTTGAGAAAGAATTTTTTTGTAAATTTTAAAAATTTATCTCTATCTATTCTGAACTTAGGAAATGTTCACTTCCATTTAAGTTGTAGGACACAAGAGGATTGTATATGAAGCTGCCTACTTTATTTATAGCTTGCTTTTAAAAATGTGTAACAAATTCAGCAGGTAAATTTCAAAACTGTTGTGCTTGTCTCTTATTCCTTCTGACCTTCCTTCCATTCTGTTCTCATTTTAAGGAGGAAGGGGAGAAGAATTCAATCCTACCCCTTTTTCTTATGCCTTCTCCTCAAAAAATGGTAGTGGGGTGGGGAAACCTTTGTAACAAATATGCTAAGTCAAGCAAGACAAATTCCCACATATCCCACTTCCAAAAATGTATGTTTCACTCTGCATCAATCTGCATCACCATCATCCTGTCAGGAGGTGGGTAGTACTACTATGGAGTCATGGTTGATCATTTCATTTTTCAGAGTTCTAAAGTCTTTCAAAGTAGTTTGACTTTATAGTGTTGTTATTGTATAAATTGTTTTCATGGTATTACCCACTTCATTTTGCTTTAGTTCATTCGTATCTCCCCAGGTTTCTCTGAAACTTGTTGATTGTTTCTTACCACATAGTAACTTTCCATTGCATTCATATGTAAGGAAATACTTCTCAACTGAGCTGTTTCAAAATTGAGTGGGCTCTTTCTGTAAGCAGTGTTTCCTTTCATTATAGATCTTTGAAGGCCGGATAAACACTTTTTGGGTTTTTATAGTGAAGATTCTTGGTCAGGTATAGTACTAGATGGCCCTTGCAACTCTTGAGATTTTGTGATTTCCATAAGGGGAGAGAGAAGAATTAAAAATAACACTAAGGTTGTAAAAATGAGAGAGTGATTATTAGTGCCATAGACAGAAATCATTAAGATATAAGAGTGAGCAGGCTTAGGGGTAAAGTTCTGAATATTTTGATTTTGAGGTGCTGGAATTGTAAGATTAGTTAGAATGTAAGCTCATGCAAGCAGAGATTGTTTCTGCTTTTTGCCAAAGCCACAATCTCATTGTACCAGTTTATTACAGTACCTGGAACATGGTAAACATGCAATAAATGTTTGTTAATTGATTGGTGGAGCATCAGAGAAGGAACCATCTGGAGATATAGGTCTGGAATTTTCAGAAGTCAGAACTAAATAACTGAGATTTAGAAATTATCTATGTAGGGTAGTTGAAGACCTCAAGCTACTGTACTGTGTATCTCCTTTCATAGTCAGACTTCTAAAAAAAAAAAAGAGTTCTAGCATTTTTTTCTCTTCCCAGTCACTTAACTGTCATGACTAGTACTAAGTTTTGTGAATTTTACCTCCACATTATATCTCCATTTAGTTGCTTTCTTCTTCTACTGGTTTTTTGCTACTCTGTCTCATGTACTTTTGGTTCAAGTCTTTATCACCTCTTGCCTGAACTTCTGTTTCTAATTTTTTCTGCCAAATCAATATTCCTGAGTCACAGATCTGGTCATGTTATTCCTTTGCTCAGGAAGCTTTAGTGCAGGGGTTCTTGAGCTATTTTTGTATTGTGGACTCCTTTGACGGTTGGGTGAAGCCTATGAACCCTGTGTCAGAAAAATGCTTTTAAAACGCATAAAATAAAAATATGTAGCATTACGAAGGAGACGGAAACGGAAACTTCTTTTTTACTTTGACTTCACCAGTCTCTCCACAATCTGTTACAGACAGACTGGCCTACCTCTGTCTCCCATATACTGCGTTCTATGCCCAACCTCTCTGCTGGGAGGGCTGAGGGGTGGGGGGGCTGGTGGTGTCTCCTGTACTTGGAATATACTTTTTCCTCACTACTACTGATGGAGTGCTTGGGTGCCTGAGCTTGGATCCCAGTTTCTCCCTGGCCTCGGAAACACTATCCCTGACAGTTTCCTCCCAGCCCAAAGACCCTAACTCTGGCAATAACTCGTGAGTGGGCCCAGTGAGGCAACTATCTCTCCCAGTTACAAGAACAAGCTGACCTCTGTAGAGTTTCCCTTATATGAGCAGGACTATCTTGTACCAGTGGAACTATCAAGTATTGATGCCCACAGTAACCATATACAATCCGGAGGTCAAGCTATAGATGTCAACTCCTGAAACTATCTTGTTACAGACATAACAGATCAAAAATATACCCTTTAGGAACGCTGTCTCCCCCCCACCCCCGTTTCCAGTAGTGACCAAGATTGTATGTTATCATCTAATTAGCATACCTGGCACATAATCCATTGCTTTTCCTGTATAAGCTTTAGCATCATTCCTGTTAGGTTGCAAGTTCCCTAACAAGCTTTGCCCACCATGACACAGGTTCCTTGAGAATCCTTGCCCGATGTATAGCGTAACAATAAATCTTTGCCACCTTGACTTAAAAAATACTTAAGTCTGTGAATTCATTCCAGACGACCCAGTCCTATATTCTGGCCCTTGAGGGGTCTCTGAACCTCTCAGACAGCAACACTACCTCTTAGTATCTCCAACTTTACACCAAATCTGAGTTCAGTTATCATTTTGTACAAGATTATTCTGATTCCCTCCCCCTTCACTACACCCCAGTTGATAGTGCTCTCCCTCTAGAAAATTATTTTATGTAGTTAGAAGGCAGTGCATTGCCTCCTGGGCAGGCCACTTAACTTCTCTGAGCTTTAGTTTCTTCCTCTGTGAAGTGCGGGGGTTATACTTGAAGACCTTTCAGGTCTCTAACAGCTCTAACTCTATGATCTTATGATCCCATATTATGTTTTTCATTTTCTATTTACTAAATCTTGTTCAGTCTTCAAAGGTAGGGACTGCTTCATTTTGCTTTTGTATGTTTGGCACATGGCAGGCATTTAAATGCTTGTTGAATTGAATTGGAGAGAATAATATTACCTTATTTTTTGTCCTCGTTCTTGAAGATGACCATGAGATCAGGAAGGTGATGCCATCATGACTTGCAAGTGAATTGGATTTGAGTGAGGGAAGGCTGTGCAAAGTCACCAGCCTCACTTTCTCCTCTGGAGCCATCTGGGTCTAGTAGCAAGATATAGATCAGGACAACTGGAGATGGCCCTGGATACTGTGGGAAACTTTGGCCTTTTCAAGCTAAGGTCTTTTCCAGGTCTCTGTTTGACTGAAGCAACACCCATTCAGTGATTAAAGCTAGGTAAGAAGAATGCTCTTTTACCTAGTCAAATCCGGGAGGGGAAGACCCTCAGGGTTTCTGGCCAAAAAACAGTTGATGTTTTAATTTATTCTGAGCCATGGAGGCCCAAACCGTGACCAGGTGGGGCTTGGGCTGGTACTTATTGTTGGCTAATCAATGAAAGCCAGAGTGATTTGATTTTTAATAATAACAATGATAATAATAGCCATAATACAATTATATATAATAATAATATTACCTAGGGAAAGAGTGTGCAAGGGTAGAAACGTTGTATCTTTAAGCAGCAGATTTAAGGCAAAGCTATAAAATATTTTAGAGGGTGAAAAGACACACACACACACACACACACATATGCAATCCTAATGATCTTAGCTCACAAATAGGTTCATTACATTATTTGTCGGTTTGTCCCAGGTAGGAAGTATTCCAGTTAAAAGGCATCACACTGAATGTTGGATTAGAATTTTCAAGCAAAAGTAACCTAGAAACTCTTAAGAACTTCCTTTTCCACATTGTCATAATCAGTATTAAGATGGATATACTCTGATTACCCTGAAGACGATATAGTCTCGGTGCTAAGGTTTTGATGATGTAATTTAAATTTGAAAACGAAACAAAACATTTTACTTTGCTCTGATTTTTCCCTCAGGCTGTGTCTTAAGAATCATGCCATTTTATCATGACAGCCAACTTAGTGGTATTTAAACACCATAAAATATTTGTTTATTAAGATGAAAATATGGCATACTAATTGTTATTAACCAAATTAGGTTTTATCCAGAACACTCATGGTTCTGTTTAAGTTACACATAGTTCAAAGAAGATTTGTGGGGAGATAGAATGGAAAGAACTGGACTTGAAGTCAGGAGACTTGTATTCATGTTGTGGCTTTGAAACTGAATGGCAGTGGACTAGTCAGTCATGTAAGCATTCTGAGACCTGGTTTGTCATTTGTAAAATGGATATAATTATACTTAGGCCTTCTACAAGGTGGTTGTGAGGAAAGTGCTTTGTGAAACAATTTTAAATTATAATACACTGGGATACTGAAGTGTATTTGATCAACAGAATATACTATTCAAGTCACCATTTATCAGGCTCCTATTATATATGACAAGTTAGTTTGTGATTTTCCTAAGAGTTAATGCATCTCTTCTCTTGGTGATTTTATTTTCAACATGTGACGAAATTGAGGATCAAAAATCAATTGGTTGTAGAGAAATAGCAAGTATCCCTCCTTAACTCTCATTTGCAACAAGAAAGAAACCTATCAAAGTGGACCAGTATTGGTTCAGCTGGCTATTTTAACAAGTGGTTGTTTCAGAATACTATCTTCCCTATACATTCACATATGAAACATTTTCTATAGTTCTGAATTAGGTAGTCACCCCCATTAGAATATGAGGTCCTTTAGGACAGAGACTGTTGTCTTTTTTGTATCCCCAATGCTTAGCACAGTATCCGGCACACACACAGTAATTGCTTTATAAATGTTTATTAGTGACTAATCATTTTGGTTGAGTCAATTAAAAACTGGAGTTCTGGTGCTGTTTTACTACACCTAGCGTACACAGATTATGGTTTTCAGTGCAGTATCCTAGAGGGCAGGGATCATACATACAAATGTGTGTGTGTGTGTGTGTGTGTGTATCACACACGCATGTATACACGTTTGTGTGCACATGCGCATGTGTGTTTGTTTTGTTTTCAAAATATCTTGCATGATGCCATAGGTACTCAGTGGAAATGACTGGAGGAACTTCATTAAACCCGGAATTATCTGATAGCATCTGAATTTCAGCAAAACTGAAATATGCAGCAGATATTCAAATGGATCTGAAATCTTATTGATATGCATATTTTCCCAATAATATGGCTCAAATGCTTTCTTATGGTCAACAAATAATAGTAACAGTAGGTTCGTAATACTTTCTTATGGTCAACAAATAATTACAGTAGGTTCATATAGCTTTCAGATCAAGTTTTTTATGCATATTCCCTTCTAATGTCATCATTAAGAAGCTATTTGATGTACATGTAGATTATTCTCATGGAAATGTTTATTTATGATTGTATCAGTGTTGGTCTCAATCTGCATCTGTTTCCCATTTTTCAGCATCAGTAGCTTATTTAAAGACATCAGATTGGAGTTGTTTTTAGTTGCATACGATGTCTTATTATTCTTTTTTAAAAAAATATTTATTTTTACCCCCTCCATTTGTCCCCAAGTTTAAAAGAAAAAAAAAGAAAAACCATACAGCAAAAGTAATAAGTTCTAACAAATAAGCATGGTCAAGCAAAACAAATCTATATACACTTGCCATCTCTAAAAATGTATATCTCATTCTTTGCCTTACTCTTCTATCTGGAAATAATCTTCATCATTAGTCCTCTGGAATCATGACTGGTTAGTGCATTAATCAGGAATTCTTAAGTCTTTCAAAAGTTGTTTATCCTTATGTTTTTGCTGTATAAATTCTGTTTCTGCTCATTTTACTCAGCATTATCACTTCCTACAAGACTTCTCGAGTTTCCCAGAAATAAATCCTTTTGTCATTTCTTTCTGCCCAACAATATTACATTATATTAATATATCATAGTTTATTCAGCCATTCTCCAATTGATGGTCATCTTCTTTGTTTCTAATCTTTTTAAAATTTAATTTCTCTCTCATCTTACCTTCCTTTAGGGACAGACTTCCTTTTTGTTGTGTGGCTTCTTTACTGATCTTAGAGGTTTTGAGGCCATGTGTACTGCTTATCAGGGTTTTTTCTTCTTTTCTGTCCCCAAAGCTTTTCTTGCATCTGTTAATGTAATTATATGATTTTGATTGTTTTCGTTATTAATAAGGTTGTATTATTAATAAAGTTAACTTTTGAGTTAACTTCAGAGTTTAATTAAATTTGAGATTCTGTAATTATTTCTGATTTGGAGAATTTTTTCAACTGACTGTTAATAGCTTGTATTTCATCCTTAATTTTTGGGGGGCAGGGTTAAAATTTTATTCTTTCTTATAAGAACTGGCTGTTCATATCCCTTAACCATTATCAACTGTAGGAATGATTCTTTTCTTGTAAATTTGAATCTATGTCTTAAAGAAGATATAGGTGTTTTTTTTAAGGCAATTGGGGTTGAGTGACTTGCCCAGGGTCACATAGCTAATAAGTGTCAAGTGTTTGGTCTGAGGCTGGATTTGAACTCAGGTCCTCCTGACTTCCGGGCTGGTGCTCTATCCAGTGCACCACCTAGCTGCCCCTGTATCTTCTTTATCTTGGAAATGAAACCTTTATCAAAGAACTTGCTGTAAAGACTTTGATCCAGTTAACTGTTACTGCCCTTCTAATTTTAACTATTTTGGCTTTTGTTTATGCAAAAACCTTTTTTTAATAAGCCATCTATTTATGGTCATTCATTTAAAAATTTTTTCAGTTCCAAATTTCTTTACCTCCCATTTGACCATCCCCCACCCATTGAGAAGGCAAGCAATATGATACCCATTATACATGTGAAGTCATGCAAAAATATAGTTCCATATCAACCATGTTTATGCAAAACCTTTTTAATTTTATGTTGTGAATTTCTTGGTAAGTGGACTCCTTAATTCTGTAGTTATTTTAAATAGAATTTCTAATCTTATCTCTTCCTGTTTGGTTTTCTTGGTAATATACAGAAGGGTTGATTATTGTGTGATTATTATTGCTACTTTGCTGAAGTTATGAGTTGTGCCAGTGTACTACCGTCTAGTGATCCATATATAGACTTTCTTATCCCTTACAAAAAGTGATGATTCTGTTTCTTCTTTGTCTATGCTTATTCTTTCCGTTTCTTTTTTTCTTGTCTTATTTCTATAGTTAGCAATTTTTAGCAATATACAAATAGTAATGGTGATAATAGACTGTTTTATCACTGATCTTATTAATAAGCCCTCACTTTGTCTCCATTGCATATAATGCTGGCTCTTCATTTTACATGGCTATTATTTACCATATTAAGGAAAAGTCTGTTTATGCCACTATTTTTTAGTTTTTTTTTAAAAGAAATGGATTTTGTATCTTGTCATGCTTTTCTTGCATCTGTTAATGTAATTATATGATTTTGATTGTTTTTGTTATTAATAAGGTTCATTATAGTTATAATTTCCACATCATTGAATCTTTAAAAGGCAAACATAGGAGTCACAGAAACCTAAAAACCTGAAAAGACTCTGGTCTTTTCATCAGCAATGCTTAAAATTTCTCTTTCATTAAAGGTCTGTTTTCCCTATTACTCTCAGTTTTTTATGGAGTAAGATATTTTTGGTTGTAAGACTTTATCATTTTGCATTTTGGAGTGTCATATTCTGAGATCTCTGTCTTTTATAGTGTCAGTTGCCAAGTCTTGCATGATCTTTACTGTGGTTTCTTGGTGCTTGAGTTCTTTTTTTCTAGGTGCTTATGGTATTTTTTTTCCCCTTTAATCTAGAATACTCTTTAGAGTATTTTTTCATAAGGCTGTTGATAGGTTGTGTTTTTTCCCCATGAGAATTGCCTGTTCATATCTTTTCACCATTTATAGTTGAGGAATGAAATGATAGATTCTCTTTAGTATCACTTTGTACTTTGGTTCTAAAAATAGGTCTGGACAGTTTGCATTTATGATTTCTGGTGATATGGTATCTAGGCCCTTGGGGGGAGGCTTGTGATTTTCCAATAATTTCATGGCTCTTCATGGCTCAGATCTTTCCTTGATCTGTTTTCTAGTCAGTTCTTTGTGATAGGTGATAACTTTCATTTTTCCCCTGGACATTGATTTATTTAGAATTTCTTATTATTTATTTCTGTTTGGCCCAATCTAATTTTCAATGAGTCTGTTACCTGGGTAACATTTTGAACCTCCATTACTAAGCTGTTTATTTTTCTTTGTCCTAGAGCTCTCAAACAATTTATAATACCTTTTTTAATCTCCTGTTTCATTCCTTCCAGGAATTCTAATAATTTTCATTGGCAAGCCATACCTTTATTTCTGCCCATGAGCTTTGTGGAGTTACTCTTCCTCTAGACTTCCTCAGGGCTAGAATGTCCCTGGATGTGTAACATTGTTTTGTCAGTGTATTTATGTATATTCATATTTCAAGCTTTCCTTTTTGAATTGGGATTTTGTCAGTGCCATGATCCAGCTGCTTCTCCAGTCTTGTATTTGTATTGTTTGCTGTCCTCTTGATGGCCCTCTGCTCAGTTCTTTTCTGTTGGATGCAAGCTATCATTTCCTAGGCCCGCCTATAGCCTCTGGTTAGAGTACTTCTCTTCAAGGCTTTCAGGGATAGCTTAGTTTTGTGAATGCAAGCTTTTCCAGCTCTAGGGCAATGAGGTCTGATGCATTCTCCTCAGAAATAGGAGACTTAACTGCTTTGTCTGTTTCCTTTCCTGAGACCTTCTTTCTGGAACACTTAAGTCTCCTTGACCTCGTGTCTGGTGTGTGCTTGAGTGACTTAGAGCTTTCTGACTTGTGTTCTCAGAGGCTATTGGGAGCTGGGCAAGACCCCAGTGCAGCCTTTCTTATCCATGTTCCTCTGGCTGGGCCCTCTCCTTTGTATTTTTAGGCTTCTGGATGTCATCTTTCAATGTCTAGGCTGGATGAGGGTACTCACTGTAGTTTATTTCCTAGTCATTTTTTGATCTGTCTTGCTTTCATTTAATCTTTTCCGGAGGATAGCTGAGATTTGGGTTGGTTGTTCCCCCCCCCCCCCCACCCAATTTATTCTACCATCTTCTTTGGAAGTCCATGTTGCCATGTCTTTTTCTTGTATTTAAAAAAAAAAAATTTCAATGTAACTTTATTTGCATAATCTGATAAGTATACAGAGTGCAGTTATTAACTATAAACTAGCACAAGATTGCTTGCCAGGAATCTGAAAGATTCACCTGCCTTTCTGCTATAAGGAGGGGTGAGGTGTGCCGTATGTTTAATAATCTGTTCCTAGAGCATTATTGATCTCTTAATTCTTTTCCCTTTGTTAATTTTTTCCTATTTATCCTGTATGTGGCTTGCCTGGCATTTTTTGCATGTTGTCTTCCCCTTTAGATTGTAAAATCTTTGAGGTTTTTTAGTTGGTGTTTAGTTTCCTTTGAATTAACAATTTTCTTTTGAGTGGAGTTGCAAGTACCAAACTGCTGCTACAAATAAGAAATACTGTAGAAATTCAGAAATGGGGAAAGATCATTGTGCATTGGGGTGTTTAGACAAAAGTTCGCAAAAGCAGGTGGAAACTTGAGCTGGCCTTTCTGATGTAGGTGGGATTCAGATAAGCAGAAAGAAGAGCATTACAGTCAGCTGGAGAATGCAGTTTAGTAATAAGTAGACCGGTTTGACCTGAGGCAGAGGGCTTATTTATGCAGAGAAGTAGTGAAAGGTAAACATGGATAGGTTTAAGATTAGGTTGTAGAAAGCCTTGAATGTTAGGTTGAGGCCTTTGAACATTGTTCTGTTTGCCATGGGAAATCATTGAAGTTTTTGGAGAAGGAAATGACCTACTGAAAATGATGTTTTAGGTAGATTAATGTACAATTAATTGGAGGGGGAAGAGGAGGAGATTAGGCTGGGAAACCAGTTAGACTGTTACTGTAGTCCAGTTTGAATTAGGGTGTTGGCCATGGGAATGCAAGTAAGAGGTTGTGTGTGATAACCCTGAGAAAGGAAGAATGACTTGGTGACTGATGGGATATGGAGAATAAAGAAATGTGAAAGGTTAATAACCAGATATTATTACACTTTTATAAAAAAGCCTTGATATTATCATGGCTAAGTTCTCCCTGGATATTGGCACCTGATCTTTCCTGCATTATTTTGCTCTGCTCCCATTTATATGTTCTACATTCCAGCCATACTAGTTTTTTAGCTGTTTTCCCATTTTATCCTACCTTCTCTTTACTCTGTACATTTGTTCAGGTTAACTCACAGGCCTGGAATATATTCCTTCCCCAACTGACTATTGTATTTGTTACTGACATTATTCTTTCCAAGTACAATTCTCCTTTAGGCCTTTTCTCATATTCCTTCCAACTTAGAAGGATCTCTCTCCCTCTTAACATTTTCTTCATAGTACTTTGGTTGGTTCCTTAGCCCTAATCTCAGTATTCCTTGCATATTGCTTGTAGGTCTTCCTCTTATTTATATTGTAAGCTACTTGAGGGAACAGATTATATTTTTTTCCATCTTTTTTACCCTCAGTACTTAGCATAGTGTCTGGCACTGAGTGAGTACTTAATACATAATCATTTAATTGAATCAGCTCTGTGAATCTCAACGAGTAGCAGCCTGACATAAGCGATAGAGTACTTAACTTGGAGTCTGGAAGACCTGGGTTCAGGTCTTCTGCCTTAGACATTTTACTGACTGTGTTGCTCTGGGCAAGTAAATAGCTCTGAGCCTCAAGGTTCTCATCCATAAAATGAGGATGATAATAATTCCGAACTCATAAGGTTGTTGGTCGGCTCCAAAAAGATCAGGTTAAAAAATGGAATGGATTCCCTTGAAACAGATAGTGGTTCTCCTTGGAAGTCTTCAGTTAAAGGCTGGGTGACTATTAGGTATTTTGTAGTGGGGATTCCATTTAGTTATAAATATGT
The DNA here is from genome assembly GCF_900497805.2 of Vombatus ursinus. NCBI lineage: Eukaryota > Metazoa > Chordata > Mammalia > Diprotodontia > Vombatidae > Vombatus > Vombatus ursinus. The sequence goes on from NW_020955033.1 coordinate 36,743,020, forward strand.
GTGTGTGTGTATAGACACACACACACACACACACACACACACACACACACACACACACATACATATATATTTTTTTTGGTGAGGCAGTTGAGGTTAAGTGACTTGCCCAGGGTCACACAACTAGTAAGTGTTATGTGTCTGAGGTCGAATTTGAACTCGGGTCCTCCTGACTCCAGGGCCGGTGCTCTATCTACTGCGCCACCTAGCTGCCCCTCTTTTAGTTATATATTGGACTAGGTGGAAGTCCCATCTAACTTAAAATTCTGATGAAGATGATGGTGATGATTCCTTGGACAGACCATTGTGTTAATTTCTGTGTACCAAGTTTTAGGATGGACATTGATGAACTAGATAACAACTAGAGAAGAATGACTAGGATGATGAGAGCCCTAGATACCATGTCATCTGAGGAGCAATTGAAAGAACCTGGAGGTGTTTATCTTGAAGAAGAGTACAGACTTAGAAATGATGTGATAGCTATCTTTTAATGATTTAAGAGCTGTTATGTGGAAGAGAAAATAGGATTAATTTTTTTTGTTTTTCATGATAAACTCAATCATTAACAACTGCAACCATTTAGGTATACAAAGAGGAACAAGAAGAGGAATGTATGCAAAACCATGAATTGTTACAATTTTTAAATAAGTATATTAAAATGATGTTGTAACTAACAGAATTGTCTAGTTTATATCCCCTTCTAAATTTCTTTTTGTTTTTATCTTGATATTTTCCCTAAACATTCTGCTTAGTTAATACTAAGGGGCAGAACTTAGGTATAATGGGTAGAAGTGGCTTAGAAGCTAATTATGAAGCAGCATAGGCTGTTTTGGGAGGTAGGAGGCTCTTTCTCTAGAGCATGTGTTCTTAACTTGGTGTCCATAAACTTTTAAAAATATATATATTTTGATAACAATATTTCTATATGATTGGTTTCTTTTGTGATCTTACGTATTTTTTACACATTTTAAAAAAATGTTTTGAGAGGAGCCTTTACCAGACTACCAAAGTGGTGCATGACACACCAAAAATAAGAACCCCTGCTAGAATAACAGCAATAACTTGTATTTGTATGGTACTTTTAAGGTTTGCAAAGTGCTTTACACATAGTATTTAATTTTTTCCTCACAAAAGCCCTAGGAGATTGGGTGCTATCCTCATTTTACAGATGAGGAATCTGAGTTAGAGGTTGAATATTACACAGCTAGTAAGAATCTGAGGCTGGATTTGAACTCGGGTCTTCCTGACTCTAGGTTTAGCACTCTATCCACTGTACCTCCTACTTCTTCTAGAAGTCTTCAGGTAAAGGTTTGGTAACACACACTTGGCAGTGTTGTTGGTTGGATTCTTGGTCAAGTATAGGTTGAATAAGATGGCCTCTGAGGCCTTTTCTGACTGAGCCTCTGGAATGACTTAACTTTTCTGAACCTGTTTCCTAGTCTGTAAAATGGGGAAATAACTCTTTGTACTACCTACTTCATAGAGCTGTTGTGGAGAATGTACTTTGAAAAATTGTATGTTGTTATTACATTGGTTTGCTCTTTAAAATGTAGAAGATTTATGAGAAAATATGAATGGAATTATGAACTGGATTAGTAGGTGTAGAGGGGTTGTGACCTATGACCTATCAGTGAGGTTGTATAACAATGCTGATAAGATCACAGGTATATGAGTATCTAAGTTTTGATAATTTAACAAGAAATATCTGATCTTTTGGCTTTAGAAACAGGAGTTACTTTGACAGATCAATTAGATATTTTTCCTTTAAAAACTGGTTCAATTGAACTAGTTCAATTCAGTTCAGTATTTAAGTGTCTGTAGGATTCTATTCAACTTTGAAGTGGAAATAATTCTTGGTTGGAAGCATGGATTTTTGCCTTTTAGAATAATAATCACAGCTAGGAATTATATATAACACTTTAAAGGTTTGCAAAGTGTTGTATACATATCACCTCATGTTATCTTTACAGCTATTTTGGGAGGTAGGTGTTAATATTATCCCTATTTTACAATTGAGGAAACTGAGGCAAACAAGTTAAGTGACTTGCCCGGGGTCATAAAGCTAGTAAGCATGTCCTCGTCCCGTGCACTTAACAATTGTGCCACCTAGCTGCCTGTTGTATTCCATTATGCCCTCTCATTTATAATAAAGGCTACCAGGTCTTGTGGGATTCTGACTGTGGCTTCCTGGTACTTGAACTGCTTTATGGATGTTTTGGGTATTTTTTCTTTGACAACAAAACTCTGGATTCTGGCTGCAGTATTCATGGCACTTTTCTTTTAGGGATTTATTTCATGAAATGATAGATGGATTTTTTCTATCTTTATTTGCCTTCTGGTTCTAATAAATGACATATCTGAGCAGTTTTTATTCATTATTTTAAAAAATATGATGTCTAGACTTTTTTTTATTCATGGTTTTCAGGAGTCCAGTGAGTCTTAAATTGTGCCTTTTTTTTTTTTTTTTTTTGATTAGGCAGTGGGGTTAAGTGACTTGCCCAGGGTCACACAGCTAGTAAGTGTTATGTGTCTGAGGCCGGATTTGAACTCAGGTCTTCCTGAATCCAGGGCCGGTGCTCTATCCACTGCGCCACCTAGCTGCCCCAAATTGTGCCTTTTTAACCTGTTTTCTAGGTGAGTTATTTTTGATACTGGATATCTTAAATTTTCTAATATTTGTCCATTCTTTTGATTTTTTCCCCCTTCATATTTCTTATTATCTCATGAACTCATTGGTTTCTGTCTAGTCCATTCTAGTTTCTAAGTGAATCTGTTGCTTAGGTAAGGTTTATCTTTTTTTCTTTTAATTTTTTTTCTTCCAATTCTTTGCTCTAGGCTTTTATTTTAATTTTAATCTTTATTCAGTTCTTTTAGATGTTCATGTAATTTTTATGGAAAATCCATTTTTCCTGAGTCTCACCTTGCAGTTTTTATGGAGTTACCCCGTCCCAGTTGCAGACTTCAGTGGTAGCCCCACTTCCCTATTGAACTTCTGGAAGGGTTTTTGTGCATGCACTTCTGGGCTGGAAGAGGTCACTTAGGCTAATTTCTCATGGGGTTTCTCGATCATTTTTCAATCTGGTGTGTATTTCAGGTTTTTGCTGGAATAGATATGTGAGCTGGGTGGTCCAGCTCCCCTGCTGACAGCCATCTTGGCTCAAAGTCATCTCTTTAAAGGATGGCAGTTGACTGCCTTGTTGTGGTTGTTCTGCATTTCAGTTGAGTCCGTCTCTTTGTGGCTCCATATGGTTTTCTTGGCAAAGATACTGGAATGGTTTGCCATTTTCTTCTCCAGTTTATTACACAGATGAGGACCTGAGGCAAACAGATGTAAGTGACTTGCCCAGGGTCACACAGCTAGTAGGCTGGATTTGAATTTGGGTCTTTCTGATTCAAGGCCCAACACTTTGTCTATTGCGCCACCTAGCCACAATTGCTAAAAACAACAACAGGAATTAATCGGGACTTGTATGATTTTTGATGCATGATAATGATTGTTTTTTCTGTTAAAAATAATGAATAAAAATGTTCAGATTTTGGAAATATGTGTATTTATGTATACATATACACAGACGAGAGATTTGGACTAAATAACCTCCAGGGTCTCATCTGGCCCCAGATGTATGATCTTTTAACTTTGCTGGAATGACTTGTTTGAATATCTCTCCCTTACTGCTGTTATATACTTCTTAAGACCTTAACATATTCTTGTAGAATTCAATGCCCATCCAACTCAGTTCATTTTACACCAGAGAAAACTCTGTTTATCTTCCCACCACCATCACTGGGAACAAAACCACTGTAACACATACATAGTCTAGCAAAACAAATTTTTACATTGGCCATATCCAAAAAATAAATATCTTCTTTTTTGCACTGTGAATTGTAGAGCTAAATCTTGACTTTCAAGGTGGCAGAGTCTAAAGAAGAATGGTATGGAAGACCTGTGCAGAGGAGATGGAAGGAAACAAAAGAGAAAGATTGAAGGGAAGAGTCAGGGGTTGATTAGAACAAGATCCTGAGGAAGGTGAGATGCTTCTTAGGCCTTGATGAGGAGGAAAGCCTAACTCTTAGTTTGGAGGAAAGAAGTCAATGATTTGATGGCATAAAGAGAGATTTTGAGGTATAGGAAGAGACTTGAGGAAACCTGAGATGTATGGATTCAGTCTTTTCAGGTAAGTAGGACATGACTGAGAGAAAGGGATGGGTGTGGAATTGTGGGGAATGTGATAGGGAATTTAAAAAAAAATAGTATCTGAAAGAGAGGTCTGGCTTGGTATGGAGACATTGAAGAACCAAAGCAATTCCTAGTTTGCTAAATGGTAATTTGAAAGAGAAGATATTTTATAGCTATTTTAGTTATAAAACCTTTCAGATAGATTTATCGTGAGTTTTAAGACTGTTATTTATTTTAAAACTACATATTTCCTGCTAGTTGTAAAACTGATAAAGCAAGCTGTTGTTTTTGGCTTCCTTTTAAAGATGTTTCAGGTTTAACAAACCATCAATTTTATTGTTAAACTCATTTCAACAGATTTTAATTGAGCAATTGTTCTTCATTTTTTCATCTTTATATTGCTTGTACTTTTGCATGGATAGATGATTCTTATTATGTACACTGATAAATACTGTGGATGTAGACAGAAAAGCTTGTTTCAGTAGCAGTAAACCCCCATTTTCTTGTAGAAATGGCAATTTCATTTGTGGTTTTGACTTTTTGATGTTGCTTCTTGGGATACTTTTATTAACTACTGCTATTAGCTGTTGATATGCCTTGTCTCATTTTGGTGCTGAAAGCAGGCATTTTTTCTTGTAACTTTGAAAAATACTCAGTTTATTTCTTGACTGCCACAACTTTTTTCCCCCCAGAAAGTTAAGAGTACTCATTTTAATGGTTTATGAACTATTAAACCAATAGGAAACAGTGTGGAGTAACAGAAGGAGCATTGGTTTTGGAATTGAGGGATGGTGGTTCAACTTCTTTCCTAACACTGCCTGTGTGACCTTGGACAAGACACTTAATTTGCCTGAGCCACAGTTTCCTTATCTGTAAAATGAGGGAATTGGCAAGAAGAACAAAACCCATTACAGATTTGTTTAGTCAGGCAAAATAAGTTCCTGCATTAACCACATCCCCCCAAAAAAAGAAATGCACTTAATAAGTGCTTGTTCTCTTCCCTCAGTCCCACCACCTCCCCCCATAAATTTGAACTACAGAGAAAGAGAGAGAGAGAGAGAGAGAAGAAAATAAAAAATAATTAAAGTGCCAAGGGACCAGTAACAACTGAGGACATCAAGACAGGCCTCCTAGTAGGAGCTGGGCACCCCAGCTGTTCTGTGAAAGAAGCTAAGGATTCTGTAGGTCAGAGGGACAGCAGTGGAGGGAAGAGGGAAAAGCCCATTCAAAGGCGTAGAGGTGGGAGACAGAACATTAACTCTGTTAGGTAGTCTGTACAAGTATTACTGTACTTGCTTGCTGACTTTTTATTCCTGCCTTTTAAACTTGAAAGCCCTTCTTCTATCATATTAGCTGGTATGTTAATGACTGTTCTCTAAATGCCAGCTAGGAAAGATTTTAAAGTTTAGAGGTACCCTCTGCAGCCTAGTAGAGACCAGCAAGCAAACACATCTGTTTCTTCCTCACTATTCAATTCTAGCATTTAATTACTGCAATAAGCCTTTACCTGTTCTTTCTGGTTTCATTCTTTCCTTACCATTCTGTATTGCACAGTGCCACTTAATAAATCTTTTTGAACCCTCTGCCCCCTTTTCATTATGCCATTTTATTTAGAAATTGATTATGACTTTGTTGTCTATCAGATCGTCTAAACACAGATAAAATACTTTCTATTTAAATGTTTTATTCTCCCCCATTAGATTATAATCTCTATAAGTAAGGTCTCTTTCATTTTAGTCTGTATCTTCAGCATTTAGCAAAGTGTAGCACCCTACTTAAAATAGATGCTTATTAATAACTGAAGAATTGGATGAAAATTCAGTTGATCCAAGAGATGCAGGGGAAAGAATACTGGCTGATTGTGATAAGTCCTCAGTTTTGCTCCTGAATTTACTACTTAAAAGCTTGTGGTTGTGAGTAAGTCACTCATCCAAGAGACTGTTTTCTCACTGCCTTGGCTACCTCATAAATTTATTGTTAGGATCAAATGAGATCATCTGTTTACTTCTACATACCATTTGACAGTTTTACCATTTGACAGTTTTCAAAGTTTTATTAGTGTCCAAGAAGATTATACAAGGTCAAGAGCAAACTGTTGACATGAGGAAGAATTGGTTTGACTTAATGTTAGTAGCAATGGCTAATGAAGTCCCCAAAGTGATTATTATATCATTACATGACAGATTTACTTAACTGTAAGTTTTTTTCTTTTTAAAAATTTTTTTATTAATTTATTTTGATTTATCAACAATCACTTCTCTAAGCTTTTGAGTTTTAAATTTTTCTCCTTCCCCTCCTCCCTCCCCAAGATGGCTCGCAATCTGATATAGGCTATACATATACATTCCTATTAAACATATTTTGACATTAGTGATGTTGTAAGGAAGAATTAGAACCAATAGGAGGAATCATCAGAAAGGAAACGAAGCAGAAGAAAAAAAATAGCAAATAGTATGCTTTGATCTGCATTCAAACTCCATAGTTCTTTCTTTGGATGTGGATAGCATTTTCCATCATGAGACCTTTGGAGATGTCTTAGATCCTTGCATTGCTGAGAAGGGTTAAGTCCATCAGTGTTAGTCATTGCACATCGTGGCTGTTGCTGTGTAATTGTTAGTTATTTGACTGTAACAATAAGCGCTAATACAATGTCTTTCTAGTTTGTTGTTCAAATATGGTATTAGGGTTGGTCCCAACTTAAAAAAAAAAGGAACTTTGATGAAGAATGTTGCCAAGAGTATTCCAGGATAGTGATTGTGATATTTTTTCCTTTTTTTTAATTTTAAAAACTTTTTAGCATTTTATTTTTAAATTTTGAGCATATACTTGGATCACAGTCACCAGAGAGACAAGTATGGAAAAAATCTTACCTTAGTTATCTCATCATGCTCGTATTACTCTTGCTGCTTTGGTGAGGAAATGCTAGGTCCTTTTCCACACAACAGGGCAGTTCTGTAATATGAACAAAGGCAAAGGGTTTTATAGGAAAAGCAGGGACCTTTTTTTTTTAAACTTATAAAAGTATTTATTTTTAGTTTCCAACATTCACTTTTATAAGACTTTGAGTTTTAAATTTTCCCCCCTCCCCCTTCCCAAGACAGCATGCAATCTAATATAGTCTATATATTTAAACATAATATACTTAAACATACTTCCATAAACTTAAACATAGTTCCACATTAGTCATGTTATGACGGAAGAATCAGAACAAAAGGGAAAAGCCACCAGAAAGAAAGAACAAAAAACAACAAAAAAGAGAAAATAGTATGCTTCGATTTGCATTCAGACTCCATAGTTCTTGCTCTGGATGTGGGTAGCATTTTCCATCATGAGTCTTTTGGAATTGTCTTAGATTACTGCATTGCCGAGAAGAGCTAAGTCTATCAAAGTTGGTCATTGCACCATGTGGCTGTTACTGTGTACAATGGTTCACCTGGTTCTGCTCACTTCACCCAGCATCAGTTCATGCAAGTTTTTCCAGGTTTTTCTGAAATGCGATATTTCTTTTTTATTTTATTTTATTTTTTGTGATATTTCTTTCAAGCAGTTTACTTTCAAGAACACTTCTTTAAGGACTATAAAATTTTGAGAATATTCCATGTGGATTCATCCTCTGCTTACTAATTCCTAGAGAAATGAGAACTGCCTGCTTTAGTTATAGTAAAGAAATAGTGCAAAAAAAAAAAAAAAGAAGGGAGGTGCTTCTCTCATTTTAAGGAAGTAGGTGAATTGCATTCTTGAGTTTTTAATTTGGATTGGATATTAACTTCTTTTTCCTTTTGCAGGTGTAATGGATAGGTAACAGAAGAATTTCACTTACTTGTCAAGGAGTCAAAATGACTGAGTGCTTCCTGCCTCCTACCAGCAGCCCTAGCGAGCACCGTAGGGTAGAGCATGGTAGTGGTCTTACTCGAACTCCCAGCTCTGAAGAGATCAGCCCTACTAAGTTTCCTGGATTATACAGGACTAGTGAGCCGTCACCTCCCCATGACAGCCTACATGAGCCTCCGGATATAGTGTCTGATGATGAAAAGGAACATGGAAAGAAAAAAGGAAAATTTAAGAAAAAGGAAAAAAGGAGTAAGTGGAATTTCTCTTTATACTTTACATGCAGTTTTCCAACACCGTCTTATTTAACTTTTTCCAATTTTCATTATATGTTTTAAAAGTTACTCTATACTAGAGCTTAAGCCTTATATTACAAAAAAGTTTCCATCCTTTTTTTTAATCTGAAAAAAATGTTACTATATAGTCAAAATGAAAAGCATAGTATTTCCACAAGGATATTTCAGTATTTACAGTTGAAAAGTTACTAACTGCTCGTCTCTGGGGGGAAAAGGAAAAGAAGGGCAGGTACAGACCCCCTCGGGCTTTCCTGGACCTATGGTCCCAAACTGAGACCTGACTGTTCCTATCTGTCTCCTCCTGGTTCCCCAGCATGGATCTGGGTAGGCCTTAGTGCACAGCTTCTTCCTGGCGACCAGAGGGTGCCTTGGCCCCTCTCCCCAGCGTGCACATATATTCCCTGTCCCCCTGTCTTGCCCTATGCTAGTTCATTTTGATTTTTTTTTAAAATCTACCTATCAAAGTCTGGTCTGTTTGGAGGGATTGTTTTGTTTTGGGTGGTCTTGCTGCACTGGTTCCTGCAGCCCTACCATCTTGGCTTATTTCCACTTAACCTCAGAAAGGTTGTTAGTTTCCTAATCTCTAAAATATGATAAGGTTTGTTCTACCTGCCCTGCAGAATAATAAGTGGGAAGCAGAGGCCTTTAAGATGTTTGTGACTCTTCTGTTCAATTCAGATATTTTTAATAAGTGTCCAGCTGTGCAGTGTGTCCAGTATGTACAAAGGTCAGAGTGAAGCGGCGTGACCTGGAGGAGGCTGAGTTCTGGGGTCATGCAGCCTGCCTGCACACAAGAGTCAGGCAGAGCAGTTTCAAGGAAGAAAATATTAGTAACTTAAATCCAGAAAGGTTAGGTGTGGGCTATGATGCCTGAGCTGTCCTTCGAAGGAAATTAGAGATTCTCAGAAGGGAGCACTTCTGGGCCTAGGAGACTGCTTTTGTGCAAAGGCAGGGGAGGCTAAAGTTGGGTAGATATGTCTGAGAAGGAGTTGAGAGGCCATTTTGACTGTAAAAGAGAGAGAGTGTGTGAGTGTGTGTGCGTGTGTGAGAGAAAGGGAGTAATAATGAAATAAAACTGGGAAGGTAGGTTGAAGCTAGAAGGCTTTAAATTCCAGGTTGAGGATCTTGCATTTTATCTTAAAGGAAATAGAGGACCATTGAAGATTTTTGAGTTGGAGGGAGGGGTGGTAGTGATGTGTTTGGGGTAAATGATGTAATTTTTACAAATTTCATTTACATAGCTTCCTAACTTTTCTTTCTGACTTCATCTTCTGTTTTCTCTAATCCATGCTTAACATAGTTCCTGAGAGAATCTTCCTGAGATAATCTTCCTAGTGCTTGGGTCTGACCATATCACTTCCATATCTGAAAGCCTTCAAAGGTTCCAAACTGCTTGCCAAATAAAGCATGAACTCCTCTGATTCTAGCATTCAAGGCCTCCTTCATATCCTGATCTAACTTTTCAGCTTTGTTACCCTGTTTCCCTTTATGTCCTTTATGTTGCAGGTGTTTAATTTGCTATTATTTGCTCTTCCATACTGTAGCACTTTTCAGAATTTATGTCTGTATCTATTACTTTGTGTGTAACCTGGAAAATCCTTTACCTATATTTCTGCTGGATGAAATTCTCTTTCTTTCAAACTCAAATCAGATGCTGCATCTTCTGTGATTTGATGATGCTTCCTGGTAGTTCTACGTCTCTTTCATCAAGAGGTGATCCCTCTCTTTGAATTTGTCGGTCCGTCCTGACCTCTCCTTTGTATTTCTTACATACTACTTTGTACTGTGTCTTATAAATGTTTTATCTCCTCTATTCAGTATGATTTCCTTGAGAGTAGGGACTGGGTCTTTTTTATGCTTAGAATCTAGCATATGGCCTTGTACTTTGTAGGTACTTAATGATATTGATTGAATTAGGAAAAAAAAATCATTTACACACAGCCAAGTATGTACAGAGATCTCTGGTTAGAAGAAAGAACACTGCTTCGGAGTCAGAAGACTGGGTTTAAATCTTAGCTCTGTGACCTGGCTGGTTCTATGACATTGGTCAGTTAAGTCATTTGATCCCTGTAAGGCCTCAGTTTCCTTATTGGTAGCTGTAACTTTGTGAATAATAATACTTCTACAGCCTGTCTGCTAGGATCCTAGGGTTTTTGTGAGAATTCAGTTAATATAGGTAAACCATGAAGCCAGCCCAGCCCATACTTGTATATGAATCTCCTCCTCTCTGTCTCTGACAAGTAGATGTTCAGGCCTCTACTTGGAGTCTTCCAGTGAACCCATGTTCTTCTGAGGAAGCACATTCCATTTTTGTACAACTTGAGTTTTTTATGAAAATTTTCCTTATATCAGGTGTAGAATCTGCCTCTACAGCTTTTCCCTGTTAATCACTGTCTTATTTAAGGGAGCCATCATGGAAGGGGAGGGCTGGCAGTTAGTTTCCTTTTTAAAATCTTATCTTTCTAGTTTTTGATGTAACACCATTCACACCCCTGCCCTCCCCTCCCCCATCTGAATGGAATGTTGTGAGATAGAGGCATAAGGGCACACTGAACTCAGCCAGAAAACTTGAATTACAGTTATTGGTTAACAAGGGTCTGTTAGTTCATTCCAGCTCTACAAATGTAACATTAATCAGACTTGAAGAGCCCTCAAAAGTTGAGTTTAGAGGAGATTTTATTGTTTTGGGGTTTTTTTTCCCTGTGTTTGTTTTTCTGTTATTAGTTGAGTGATATATCGCTACCCATGCAAGTTTGGTCAAAAATATCATAAGTGGTGGTAGAAGTGGGGAATCTCAAACTTTTTTTTTTAATTTGGCTAAAAGCCAAAGTGTAAATAAAGTGTCAACTATTGTATCTTACGTTTAAATAGCAGTCAAATACAATTTATTGTCTTTAAATATCCTTTGCATAAAGTCAGCAGTATTTGGTTTTTAATATAAATTTAGATGTTTGGGATTTTTAAAAAATTCCTGGCGGCAGGTAGGTGGCGCAGTGGATAGAGCACCAGCCCTGAAGTCAGGAGGACCTGAGTTCAAATCCGGCCTCAGACCAAATACTTGACATGTACTAGCTGTGTGACCTTGGGCAAGTCACTTAACCCCAATTACCTTACCAAAAAAAACAAAAACAAAAAATTCCTGTAACATGTTGAAACTTAACTTTGTTTTTTTATACATTTCTCCACTCTTCTTGGTTCCTTTTCCTGTTTGTGTGCCAGAGATAAATTTAGTTTAGGAAAAATAATAGATTCCAATAAAATAGGTCCATACCTTTTTTGCATCTTAATTCGTTTAATTATTTTTGCTTGCTTTTCATTGCCCATGTATTTTCTTTTTAAAATGCATTTTAGGAGTGTTGCTTTTAAGTGGTTCAATATGCTATTAGAGGGAATGACATGGAAGGAGCCTTTGTTTTGCAGAAAAGCTCAGTGCAGTAACTATATAGAAAAGGTTTCCTTAATGCATATAAATTGTGACGGTTTAAAAAATGTGATTTGCAGAGAGAACTTTTAAGGAACATATCTGTTTGCCTCTAAAATAAACATCAACCTATTTATTGGCAGGCCATGCTAATTGTCTAGCTGCATGTTGCCCTCTCGTGGCTAGAACATGTCACTGCAAACATTTTGTTTTCATGAAAGCAGAAATCAGTTTTCAGTATTGATAGGTTTCAAAAGGGATTATGTTAACACTGAGGACAAAGGCAGAGTGTTTAGTTTCAGTGGCAGACTGTATTCTGTTATCTGTTTTTTATAGCATGGTTATTGACCGTTTCTCAAATGGACTGACAGTTTTAGATATTAAAGATATAACGAATGTCCCCCACTTTTTCTGACAGCTGAAGGCTATGCTGCCTTTCAGGAAGACAGCTCAGGAGATGAGGCAGAAAGTCCTTCCAAAATGAAGAGGTCCAAGGGAATACATGTCTTTAAGAAGCCGAGCTTTTCTAAAAAGAAGGAAAAGGATTTTAAAGTAAAAGAGAAACCCAAAGAAGAAAAACATAAAGAAGAAAAGCACAAGGAAGAAAAACATAAAGAGAAGAAGTCAAAAGACTTGACAGCAGCTGATGTTGTTAAACAGTGGAAGGAAAAGAAGAAAAAGAAAAAGCCAACTCAGGAGCCAGAAATGCCTCAGGTTGATGTTCCAAGTCTCAGACCCATTTTTGGGATACCTGTGGCTGAAGCAGCAGAGAGGACCATGATGTACGATGGCATCCGCCTGCCAGCAGTTTTTCGTGAATGTGTAGATTATGTAGAGAAGTATGGCATGAAATGTGAAGGCATCTACAGAGTTTCAGGTATTGTGTCTCTATAACTAACTAGCTGTGGTTAAAAAAAAAATCTTCATTCATCAAAGGAAGAAACAGGATTAAATTTAGATGATTTGTGGTTTTTGCTCTAGTGTGAAGTTCATTTTCTTGATTTTTCAAATTGGAAAAATTGTATTTGATATTTGGGCACTATATTTCCTGTACCATATTTCTTTCCATTAGTATGATTCACATTTGAGTTATTTATAAATAGGTTTGTATTATGCCAGTTATATATTCCGCTGTGGCCCAGTGGTGTAGAAAATGAGACAAAAAGTAGAGTTTGTGGAGAGTGTCTCCTAATCTGGACCCTTCCATATTCCCACTTTCCTTCTTGCATCTCACCCTCATCCCCCTCCCCCAGCAGTGAGGCACTTGGACGTAGGAGTGGTAGGAGAGCAGGGACAACATCCTGGCAGCAAAACCACCTAGTGGGAGAAAGGAGAAAAGCTATATTTTCTAGAAGCCCCTGAGTTAAAAGACATATCTTGTCATCATCACCGAACAGGAGGAGCGTATTTCCCCCAGGTAAGGGGCATAACATTTTGGTCTTAAAATTTCTAGGCCAAAACATTAAATAGTACTTTCAGGCATGTATAGTACTTACGTGTACAGATGTGGTTTCCATTTGTCTAACAGAAATTTATTGTGTCCTTTATGGAGGACCTCCCATCATCCAAAATGTGTTGCTCTTAAAGAATATGCTATTGTAGCTCAATGTGAATCATGTATGAGGCATGATTGATATAATAAAATCCGTGCCCTCTATAACAAGGCAACTTGTCTGCTTAAATGTTCATATTCAACTTCTTAGCGTATGATCAACTTCAGTTTTCACATTTATGTTAAAAAATGCAGTGCTCTTTTCACACATTTGTTTGACCATTGAGTTGCTAAAATAATGATTTGGGGAGATGGGAAAGCCCGGGGAAAACCAGAAAATAACACGTTTCTGAATTTTGTATGAAAGTTTTGGCACTTGTGTCATAAAATTTTTTGATTACTAGAGATGGGAAAATTGTTTCTTCATTTTCCAGGAAATAAAATTGAGATTTTGAATTTGGATTTGAAATCTTTGAAATAACTCTTTGATAACAATGTCAAAATAGCATTTAAAGAAGTTTGAAAGTTTGGCCTTTGTTTAAGTAAGAATTTGCTTTTTAAAAAATGTGCAAATTATTAGACAGCTGTGTAGCAAGCTGCTTGATTTAGGTGATCTTGACTGGCATATAACTGTCTCTGTACAGACTAAACAGCTTCTCCACTGGGAGTCTGACACTACAGAACTTTTGTAAAGTCCATTCTTTTGTCAGTGGCCTATTTTTGATGATAGGGCTCTCTGGGTATTCTCAGTGGTAGCAATCTCCTTTCTTGTGTATGTATGTAAAATCATTTAAGGTTAGCTGTTCCCCTATAAATTGAAGGCTAAGCTGATTCTTTTATTGATCGAAATAACTTTGTGGCCTATTCTGGAGTAGAGGTGTGTCATGTTTAACATAGCTTATGTGATAACTATGGTTTTTTTTTTTCCTTTTTGGAAACTTTCAGCATAATTAATAAGTAATAGACATTGATTTCTGTGTACTGTGGTATGTTTGGTTTTTGTAGATTCATTTGCAATTCTAATTTAAAACTCATGAAATTTCATTTTATACAGTTGGATTGAACTTGTATGTGATAGCACATCAATGCCTATCCATATTATCTTTCTCTATGGAATTTCCTATGTAAATTTTTTAACAGGAAAAATTTGGGAAAAAATTTAAAGCTCTTATTAAAAAAAAAAAACTCAACAAATTTTTATTAAATGACTATCCATGCAGTGCATGGTGCAATGGGTAGAAATTATGTAGGGCAAAGATTCTGTAAGGACATGAATAAAATAATGTACAGTTATCATCTCCATGCATAGTTTATAAGCACTGCTACAAAGCTATGAATTCAAGTTGGACATTTGGTTAGAAGTAGATAAAAAGGAATGTTTAATTGCAAATTTATTTCCTCCCATAAAAAAATCTCAAACTAGGGCTTGTTTTGTTGCATTAATATTATTGCACTTATTTTATCATTGCTGTAATCATAAATATGATGAAGCTGATTATTTAGGTATTTACTGAATATTAAGCAAATGTCAGTAATTCTAGGAATGAAGTAGTTTTTCAGCATCGTATTTGCACTTATAGTTGTAAATTTTTCACTCATTTTTCATACTTTTGACCTCTAAATTTAGATAAAATTTAAAGCAGGAGTATCTTGCCAAATCTTATATGATAGGTGTTAAAAACATAGCTTTATAAAACCAAGAATTATTTTATATTTTCCCTTGAATAAGATGAACCAAATACAAATATATGTCGTATAGCATCCTGAAAGTCAAAAGACTTATCACATCTCTAAACCAAAAAAAAATCAAAGCATTGTTTAAGTAAAAACACATCTTCCGTCTTCCATTTTCATTTTTGTCCTAGACAAGACAAAGTGTAACACACTCTTTGTTTTAAGAAAATATTTGTTAGGGGCAGCTAGGTGGTGTAGTGGATAGAGCACCAGCCATGAAGTCATGAGGACCTGAGTTCAAATATGGCCTCAGACACTTGATATTTACTAGCTGTGTGACCCTGGGCAAGTCACTTAACCCGATTGCCTAGCCCCCCCATAAAATATTTGTTAAAAAAAATTACCTAAAATGTCTTTAAATTAGTAAGGTGATCTTGTAAATCACAAAAGGATGCATGCCATAAGGCTGATTTTGTTTACAAGCTCCCCTTTCCCATTTGAAATGTTAGCCTTTTTTTCAAATTTTGATTATTTGACTTTCCAAAACTTTTCAGAAATGCATCTCTGTACATCTACACATGCCAAGTTCTGTTATTTATATTGCTTAGTGTGTTTTTTTTTTTAAAGGGGGTGGGGAAAACATTGGACTATAAACATTTTCATTAATGGTCCTCACTCTTAGCAGTGGCATAGGAATGAATGATACATTTAATTAGGGAAGTGAACATTTACAGCCTGGAGCATGATACCTATTTCTTTTATTTTTACTAGTATTATTACCTATTTGACTGGTTTGGGTTTTAAATCTTACTTTGAGGGGCAGCTAGGTGGCACAGTGGATAGAGCACTGGCCCTGAAGTCAGGAGGACCTGAGTTCAGATCCGGCCTCAGACCAAACACTTGACGTGGGCAAGTCACTTAATAACCCCGATTGCCTCACTTAAAAAATAAATAAATAAAAATCGTACTTTGAGTGAAGTCCCTTCCATCTCTTTAAGAAGAACCTGAGTAGTTAGCCCCATAAATATTACTATATCTTGGCTTAGAATCTTTAGGTATTGGTGAAGACTCTAGTATTTATAACTAAATAGTAAGGCTTATTAATTGTTAGATTCTGATTGAATATGGGCATGTAAGGCAAGCTTTAGTATTTTATTTGAAGGTAAGTCATCAAGTTGGTGATCTTTTATGCAAGTAAACAATTTAGCAGCAGATAGTTTGTTACTGGTCTTGTTGGTTGGAGTTGGTTTAACCTGGCAGGAATGGGAAGAGTTGTGGAATGAAGAAGAAAGCTTACAAATCGGTTTGTTTTAGTCAACTTAAGTGTGTTTGATTACTTTTTTTTTTTTTTTGGTGTTCTCTTTTTAAAATCCATGTATTTTAAGGAATAAAATCAAAGGTGGATGAGCTAAAAGCAGCCTATGACCGAGAAGAATCTCCAAACTTGGAAGAGTACGAACCTAATACAGTAGCCAGTTTGCTGAAGCAGTATTTGCGAGACCTTCCTGAAAACTTGCTTACCAAAGAGCTTTTGCCCAGATTTGAAGAGGCTTGTGGGAGGAACACAGAGGGTGAGAAAGTGCAGGAATTCCAGCGCTTGCTGAAAGAGTTGCCAGAGTGTAACTATCTTCTGATTTCCTGGCTGATTGTGCACATGGACCATGTTATATCAAAGGAATTGGAAACGAAAATGAACATACAGAATATTTCTATAGTGCTCAGCCCTACCGTTCAGGTACTTGATCTTTTGTAAAGAAAACTTGTGTGGATCGTATGAAATGTCAGAGGGCTTAGGCCTAAACCTTCTGTTAGTGCACCTCATAATAAGCAATTAAGAGTAAAATGAGTATTGTATTACATATATAAGTGTCATACTAGGTTCAGGTCACGGAGGGACCTGTGCGCATCATCGAGGTGGCCACATTTAGCCTTCAGTATAGTTATGTGATTTGAACATTGCAGAAACTTGGGTATGAAAATATAAACTATATCACAATGACAGTGACCTATTATTAAGAGGGAGGAGCCCATAGCACATATTTTAAAGTTTTTAATTATCTCATCAAACATTGCCTAATTATATCGTATAAATAAAACACTTAAAATACTGTTCCCAGGGCTGTTTTGTTTGTGCAAGAAGGAAGTCAAATGACCTTGCTGGAAAATTGGCTTAGTCATGCTTTGACTTTAGCATTTCTTTGTATAACAATGGATGCTAGAAAAGCATTTTATCATTTTGTAATTGGAGCAAAGATAAGCTTCTGTGAGAGAATTGGGTGTTAATTGAGGGGTTTTTGTAACAGCAGTAATTGGTCTTCATTCTTTTGTATGATAAAGATACAAAATCTTGCCAGGACTTGTGCTATCATGTTTTTCACCTCATTCAGTTTTGGGTAGTTTATTACCCTGGCTAAATTGAAATGATCAATATTTATATTCTTTGCATTTTTATATAATGTATTGATATGCTCAGGTTACTCTAATCTAGAATTATTGTTAAGAAGTGCAACCAAGTTGGAAATCAAGAGTTTCTTTTTGCTTTTGCCAAATATCTTTTGTATTGACATTTTGTCATGCTGTATTGGAAGCAAAATGTAGACCTTTACTTTTCGTATTTTCTGTCTGTTAATAATTAGGCACAATATCAGAATCTGTAACTTGTTACCATGATACTCAACAGCATTATATTAGGACTATTACATTAGTTAATATTATTATTACATTATTACTATTATATTAGGATTATTACAGTTGTATGGATCCTATTTAAAATAAGTTCTAGGAAAAGAATAAGAGCTTATTTGAAAAGTATTTTTAGCAAAATTAATGTTAATGTCTTACCAGAAAATTACCAAAAGAGAAATTCCAAAAGGAAAAAGTTGATAGGGAACCATTTGCAATACTTCTTGAACAAACTTTAATGGTATGTATGCATTTATATTTAAAGATGAGCACTTATAATTATGAGCTCTCCAGTATGGTGATAGTTCTCTTAGCCCTCTCTCTAGTTCCAGTTTTGTTCATTGAAACACAGCATCCCCCATTACGTTCTTGAAAATGTTAACAGGAGATTTTTATTATGATGGGCTTATAGTAATAGCAGTGTATAAGTAGAAATGAGTCATTGACTTCTACTTTTTATTTTTGACTATCATTTGCAGTGTTGTAGGTAAAGATGACTTATTTTTTTCTGTATTAGTAATTAATAGCTGTCCACTGACATTCAAATGAAGTTTGTCTAACCCTTAAATAGTGAGTAAAATAAATTACCCTGTAAAGGGGATTTTTCATTCAGGTGTGGGTTGAATTAGGTCTCTGAGAAACCTGCTCTAAGATTGTCTTTTCAGCAATACTAAGGAAAGTTGCAATTATAAAAATTGTTTGGAAATTTTTTTCTCTTTTTAGATAAGTAACCGTGTCCTGTATGTGTTTTTTACACATGTGCAAGAGCTCTTTGGAAATGTAATCCTAAAACAGGTGACTAAACCACTTCGATGGTCTAACATGGCCACTATGCCAACACTGCCAGAAACACAGGAAAGCATCAAGGAGGAAATCAGAAGACAGGTTTGCACCATATATATAATGTATTACATACATGAAATTTTTTTAGCCCAGTGAATTAACTAACATTTGGCCTCTTAGATCAAACCTTTGATGTGAGTATTTCAGTGCTTCACTGCCCTATAGGAGGTAAAGAAAGAAGTTTATAATTTGTTGATATATCCAGCACTAGACACAAGAATGTTACATGCCTTCATTAAATTGTATTTCTGGCACATGATTAGTACTGTTTTGTATGTGTTCTTTTGACTGATGTGGTTTTTCTCATTTTTCAGTTCGAGTGTTTTGTATTCATTGACTTAGAGTTAGTATAGTTAAATAAAAAAATTAAACTGTAACCTAACACAACAGCAAAAATCATCCCTTGGCATTTGAAAATTGGCAGACAGTAACACATAAGGGGTTGTACAGTCTTTGAGCCTTCGTTATGACACACAGGACTCACCTTAGCACAAATAAATATCTTTGTGTCATGGAAAGTGGAATTTTCTCACTTTAAAGTAATACTAAAAATTTTTCAACATTGTGCATCTTTACATGTTGTAGTTTAGGCAAATACTTTGCCCATTGCTATTCCCAGCTGTGACCTTGTGCCATTTAGAAGTTTTACTGTAATGTAGATAATGAAACATAAGTTTACAGTTACAAATTACAGACTGAAGAATAATTAATTGTTACTAGAAAATTTGATTTAGAACTTAACGGTTTGGTGTTGTAAGCAATTGAGGATCAATTAAAGACAGATATTTCAGGTAACACCACCACCAACCCACCCCCCCCCCCCCCCCCCCCCCCCCCCCCCCCCCCC